>NC_053491.1:309886885-310186885 GCF_905171775.1 Rana temporaria
GGGGGCTCTGATGGGGAACACTGATGTAAGGCCTCATGCACACTTAATATTTGGCCCTGGTGCACGAGGCTCTGGCATTTAGGTGCAGGCAGAGGATACAGGTGCACCATCCAGCCCTGATAATGGCAGCCTTTTTTAAAATTCTGCTCTATTCCATAGCTGAGGAGTAATTTATAAATGGCTTCTTTTTTTTTTACGGCCCGCGAATATCTGTAAAATATATAATGTGGCCCTCGAAGTAAAAAGTTTGGAGACCGCTGATATAGAGGATAACATAAACAAACAAGTTTAGATACTAAATCCAAAATAGGGAGTATCCGAGCATAGAGATGATGGGATAGGATAGTGTTTCATAATATCATTAACGCAGGTACTATAGACTTACTTGACAGGAACAACCTCACAGCTTGCCAACCCAGCAAAGAATGCTGGTGTGAAGGTGTGAGTGCTCTGTATTTATAGCAAGACCCTCCCATCAGCTATCACAGTTAACTGAAAACAGCTGACTGCAAGAGACAAAAGTAGTAGCGAACTCCTAATTAGTCCCCTGAATCAGGTGGATGCGAGCATATGGGTAGTGGTTTAGTAAACCTGTAGAGACCAAATCTATAGAAGTCCAATAGAGTGTTGCATAAAGTCATTAAAGCAGATAATATAGACATGGGACTTACACCACAGCAAACAATGCTGCTATGGAGGTATGGGTGCTCTGTATTTATATCAAGTCTATCCCATTAACATCGCAGTAAACTGCAGACAGCTGACTGCAAGAAACAAAGATAGTAGAGAAATACTAATTAATCTCCTGGATCTAGTGAATATTAATATACTGTATTTATCGGGGTATTGCGCGCTCCGGCGTGGACCCGCAATTTCCAGTAAAAATTTTTTTTAGAACTTCGTTTTGGTGTCTTGCGCGGCGTCCATCGGCGGCCTCGTCGGGTCCGGCGTCCGTCTTCCCCCGCGCTGTCTCCCCATCGAATCACCGCTTCCCGCGCTCAGTTTAAATGCCTGCGCCGACATATACCGAGTGCAGTACATTCGGCCAGGCTCTGCTTCGCTCGTGCTCACGCTCTGTGACGTTTATGCGTGAGCACGAGCGAAGCCGAGCCTGGCCGAATGTAGCCGAGTGTACTGCACTCGGTATATGTCGGCGCAGGCATTCAAACTGAGCGCGGGTAACGGCGTATATCGCGCACCCACGATTTTCCCTTTATTTTAAGGGGAAAAAAGTGCGCGGTATACGCCGATAAATACAATAATTGGTATTTTCTATTATTTAATATTTATTCGTACAAATGATAACATAGACCAATAAATTTGAATAAATCCAAACTAGGGAGTACCCAAGCATAAAAATTATGGTTTAGTAAAAAACCCTATCTGTAGAGATCCACTAGAGGTAGTATTGCACAATATCATTGAAGCAGGTAATATGGACGTGAAACGTATTTATTGACCTCGCACCATAACAATCCGACAAGGAATGCTGATGTAGAGGTGTAGGTATTCTGGGTCAGATTCATAGAGAACTGCGGCGGCGTAACGTATCGTCTTTAAGTTACACCGCCGCAAGTTTTCCTCGTAAGTGCTTGATTCACAAAGCACTTGAGTATAAACTTGCGGCGGAGTAACGTAAAGACGTCTGGCGCAAGCCCGCCTAATTCAAATGGGGCGTGTACCATTTAAATTGGGCGCGTTCCCGCGCAGAATGTTCTGCGCATGCTCCGTTAGGTAATTTCCCGACGTGCATTTCGTGAAATTACGGCGCCCCGACGTGTTTTTTGAATGGCGACGTGCGTAACGTAATTTCGTATTCCCGGACGTCTTGCGCAAAAAATAAATAAATGGAATTCGACCCGGGAACGACGGCCATACTTTAACATGGCTCGTCTAAAGTTAAGCCATGAAAAAGCAGGCCTAACTTTGCAACGGGAAAAACCGACTAGCGACGACATAACGAACGCGCGTACCTTCGTGGATCGCCGTAAAAGCTAATTTGCATACCCGACGCTGGAAAACGACGCGAACTCCACCCAGCGGCGGCCAAAGTATTGCATCCTAAGATCCGACGGTGTAAGTCAATTACACCTGTCGGATCTTAGGGCTATCTATGCGTAACTGATTCTATGAATCAGCCGCATAGATACTCTCAGAGATACGACGGCGTATCAGGAGATTTGTGTGTCGGGCAATCCCTTCGATCGACCACCACAAATAATCTCGGAAAACCTGCATAAAGTAAAGGCAAGAGATAGTAATACCCAAATATTACATAACAGTTTAATCAATAATAAGAGTGTTCAATATAAAGTTGACTGGCATACCCCATAGATGTTTAATATGACCCAACTAGAAGATGGCAAAATTACATAAGCAGATACATTAATCATGCATTGTAAGTTATATAAGATTTAATTGTGTTAAAAGGCAAACCAGCAGATATTAATATTACTATTACTATTCAGAGACTAATTGATTGACGTATGACACAAGCAAAAGGCGCGTCACCAGTTTCCGAAAAAAGCAGAACGCCGGTGCGCAGGCGCCGTATAGAGCCGACTCGACGTTCGGCTTCTTTCGGAAACTGGTGACACGCATTATGCGCCGGGGGTGAAGCTTTTGTCATACGTCAATCACTTGGTCTCTGAATAGGAATGCCCACTCCCGCGGGATTCACTACCCGGAAGCCGGGGGAAAAATACCTATACTACGGTATGTAAACCAAAAAAATAAAAAAAAACAGCATACTGTACATGTCGGCAGTATGCTGGATTCAATGGTATATACTTGTTTTTAGGGTGAACCTCCACTTTAAATGCTCAGTTTACAATATGTACGATATGATTCAAATATATATTTTATATAGATTATTTTACTTCTCAACCTTTCATTTTAGGCCGGCATGATTCGTACAGACAAGGATGAATTTTTCATAGAGCCACTAGAGAAAGATAAGAAAGAAGAGGAGAGTGGAAGATCACATGTTGTGTATCGTCGATCAGCCATCATAAAATATATTCCAAGTCAGATTGCTGAGACTCACCATAATAGTAAGTCTCCGATGCTAATCAATAATGACCTTCATTCATAATAAAGTATTTTCCTGACGTATTCATGGCAGCACACACTGGGTTGTGACTCCGCCCCCACAACCTGACAGGATTGGTTAGCTATAAATTTGAAGAGGAGACACCCGGCATCATTCTCTTTTTTTATCCTCACCTGACAAGGACGTGGACGTACAGCTTGCCTCCTACCGCTATCGCCCCAGCAGGTTCATCCTCTCCTGTTTGGAAGTCCCCCCTGTACAGTCTCTAATAGAGCTATATGGGGGGATCCCCGCTCAGGGGATAAATCCCGGCAAAATTCCTGGCATCACACAAGCTCTAAATGAGCTTAAAAGTCTGGCAGTGGGTCTCCCTATTTTTCAGGTATTTGTGCCTAGCCTTCTTCCTGTATGCCTTTTCATTGTCTATATGCCTGTATGTGTGCCTTCTATGCATTGTATGGATGCTTACAAATCGTTTTAAACATTTTCTACCTTTTTTTTCCCTCGGAGGCTTGCTGGGCTGTGTTGTCCCATGCTTCCCCTCCGCTCTCAGCGCTTCCTGTCTGCTCTGTGCATGAGCGCAGCGCTCTGATGATGCGGCAGCTCCTACTCGCCCTCATCCAAGATGGCAACGGGACACGCGCGGCGCTACTGCGCATGCGCGATGACGTCATCAGCGCCGCGACGGCGGCGCCAAATTTGAAAAGTGACTTTTTTTGTTTTTTTCCCTTTCTCAAGCTGCTGCTCTGCCATTTTTCCTGAAAATTTCTCCTCAAGGTACCTAGCTCTTCTCCTCTGCCAGGCTCACCTCATCTTATCCTTTCTACCCTTTTTAACCATTCTTTTGCCTTTCCAGCTGCCCATATCTGCTGCTGTTTTCTCCATGGAGCCCACTGCCCTAGCAGACCACTACCAGCAAACGAGGTATGGAGGCCATCATTTGACGGGTAAGTACTGAAGAGAAAAAAGAGAGCCGACCACTGAACACTGCTTTGTTTTGCAGTCCCACCAGGCCTAGAGACGCAAGCCCACGGCGCAGGGAGAGATCCAGGCATGTATCGAGCAGGAGGTCTCACAAGAGTCGGTCAAGATCATCCTCCCGTTACCACCGATCAAGGCATAGCCGATCACGCCACAGCCGTTCCCGTCGCAGCCGGTCCCACCGCAGACGGTCTCCATCATCGCACCGTGAACGTTATCATGCCCGTCCTGCAGCAAACGCCTGCTGGGTATGCGGTGCTACTGCAATGCCAGGGAAGCTAGCCTGTCACTCTTGCTTTAATGAAGCAACGAAGGAAAGGGAGATGGATGTTAGAGTCGCTTCTGACCGTCCAAGAGAGCCGGCACAGGAAGCAGCCTGGGCCGTGGCCCCGCTAGTCTGCGATGACCCCACTCCAGGTACCTCTTCGGCCTTTAGTCCGTATTCCCAGCTAACAGGAGCCCTTCCCGATCTTGAGGAACAGGAGATGATGTCAGGGTTCGATTTTAGCTTGGTCGAACCCTTTGCACGCTCTGTCAAGGATGCCATTGGCTGGGAAGAACCTGTAGCGGATCCCCCGAAGGTGGGGAAATACTTTCCAGAATTAAGGAGGAACCCCGAGCTGTTCCCCTTCATCGAGGAATTAGAGGACCTCATCAAAGACGAGTGGGAAAAACCAGACAAGCGGCCTGGTCTGTCCAATAAACTATCTAAGTTATACCCTCTAAGGGAGTCTAAGGTTTCCTCCCTCATCAACGCTCCCATCGTTGATTCATCTCTAATGCGACTTGCTAGGCATGTCACGCTGCCCATAGAAGACGCGGTCTCGTTCTGAGATGTCCTCGATCGCAAGATTGATTTGGAGCTAAAGAAGGCATACTCTACGGCAGGAGGAGCATGCAGACCAGCCATTACCACGGCGGCTGTCGCCAGAGCCATTTCCACATGGGCAACCAATGCTGAGAAGGCCATCCTGGAAGGTACCGATCAGGGGGAGGTGATATCCACTTTACAGGAAATCAGACTGGCTGGCGACTTTGTGGCAGGGGCTTCGGTAGACGCCATTCGCTCCTCGGCTAGATCCACTTTAGCCTCAGTAATGGCCCGCAGAGCCTTATGGCTGAAGCCCTGGGTCGCCGATACAGCATCGAAGTCAAATTGGTGCAAAATACCATACGATGGCACAAACCTGTTCGGCGCTAAGTTGGACTCAGCGATCTCCAAGGTCACTGGAGGAAAATCGGGGCTCATTCCCTCGGACAGAAGGCCCAAGCCTCAGAGGAATCCTACCTTCAGGCGTAATCTGCCTGAGAGATACAGGGAGGCCAGAACCTATCGCCCTGGCAGGGAGTTTAGGAGAGATTGGAGAACTACTCGCCCTCCCTTTGCAAAGGCCCAGAAGACCAAGGCCATTACCGCGGGGGACCAACCAAAGTCTTTTTGAAGCTTCGCCTGCCCACCCAGCTCAGGTGGGCGCCAGGCTCAGGGCTTTTGCGCAAGTTTGGTCAGAGCACATAAAGGACCCATGGACTCTTTCCACGATCGATCAGGGTCACAAGTGGAATTTTATGGGGGCATTGCCTCACACCGTCTTCCAACCCACCAAGATTCCATCTTCTCCGGACAAAAGGAAGCTTCTCGTCCAATATGTTTCAGAGCTGATTCTAAAGGGAGCAGTCATAGAAGTTCCTTCACACCAAAGAGGCAGGGGATTTTATTCCCCTCTATTTTTGGTCCGAAAAAAGTCAGGGGACCTTCGGCCCGTTCTGGACCTCAAGCGACTCAACAGGAGTATCCAGATAGAAGCTTTCAAGATGGAAAGTCTTCAATCTATCCTTCTGGCAGTGAATCTAGGGGATTGGATGCTGTCGGTGGATCTTTCCGACGCCTACCTCCATGTGCCAATTCATCCTGCGTTCCAGAAGTTTCTACGCTTCTCCATCAGCCAACAGCACTTCCAATTCCGATGCCTACCGTTCGGCATCTCTTCGGCACCCAGGACATTCACAAAGGTCCTCCTACCTCTCATAGCCCTCCTCAGGGAAAAGGGACTTTGCGTGCATCACTACCTGGACGACATTCTGCTTTTAGCAGCGAGCCAGGAGACTCTGCTCCTCCAGCGGGAGATCATGATCTCTGCCCTTCAGGGTTTCGGCTGGCTGATCAATTGGCGGAAGAGCAGCCTTCAACCTTCACAAGTGATGACATTCCTGGGGGCAGAATTGGACACAAAACGGAACAGGGTACAGCTTCCCCTAGAGAAGGTGGAACCTCTAGTTCAGAAGGTACGGAACCTACTGTCCTCCAAGCTCGTGTCAGCCAGAACCTGCCTCAGCATACTGGGCTCGATGTCTTCAACCATTCCCATGATACAGTGGTCCCAATGGAACATGAGAGCCTTCCAGAATATCTTTTTGAGACAATGGGACGGAGCTTCAATGCACCAACGCATCAGGATTCCCAGCCGAGTGAAACACGCTCTTCTGTGGTGGACTTATCCTTCCAACCTCAGGAGATACAGACCTATAGCTCCTCCGAGCCCGGAGATCGTGACATCAGATGCCAGCGAGAAGGGCTGGGGGGCCCACTACCAGAACCAGACAGCCCAGGGACCGTGGCTCTTCCCTGCTCGGGGCAAGGTTTCAAACATACTGGAACTCCGAGCTGCGTTCCAGGCCCTCTTAGCCTTCGCGCCTCTGCTACAGGGGAAGTCCATTTTAATCCGGATGGACAACAGAGTAGCGGTAGCATATGTCCAGAGACAGGGCGGTACCCGAAGCCACACTCTGCTAGAAGTGGTTCACCCCATAATGGAATGGGCACAGGCTCACCTATTAGACCTGAGAGCAGTTTACGTTCCAGCGGCACAGAACACGCTAGCCGACTTCTTGAGCAGGGAACTTCGTTCAAACAACGAGTGGTCCCTAAACCTACGGGAGTTTTCCATTCTGACGAAGGCATGGGGGACTCCAGAGATCGACCTAGCGGCAACACCAGTAAATGCCAAATGTCCAAGGTTTCTTGCCAGAGTACCCTTTCCGACAGCAGAAGGGACAGATTGCCTTCTTCATCCATGGGACTTCAATCTGGGGTACATCTTTCCCCCAACTCCCTTGATAGCAAGGTTCCTATCCCGGCTCCGAAGGTCATCGGCCACAGTGATCGCAATAATACCATTCTGGCCAAGGAGACCGTGGTTCACGACTCTCCTGCAGCTCAATACCCGACCTCCAATCCACCTACCAGTCTCAGCAGACCTCCTTCACCAAGGTCAGCTCCTCCATCCGGCTCCGGACAGACTCCACTTGACAGCCTGGAGGTTGAGAGGGCTAGGCTTAGAGAACAAGGATGTTCCCAGGCAGTTATAGCAACCTTAATGCAGGCCAGGAAGATCACCACAAACACGGTCTACACCAGAGTTTGGGAAAGATTCGCCCACTTGGCACAACTCAAAGGTTGGAATCACGCCTCTCCGGATCCTTACCAAATCCTAGAATTCCTGCAAACAGGAATTGACAAAGGCCTGAGCTCAAGCACCCTGAAAGTACAAATCTCCGCTCTGTCGGCCAAAACGGGCACTAGATGGGCCCTACACCCGTTGATAATACAGTTCATGAAGGCATGTATTAAGATTAGGCCGCCCAGAAAACCATCCTTTCCGGCTTGGGATCTTTCAGTAGTTCTGGAGGCGCTGTCCAATCCTCCCTTCTTCCCACTCAACTCAATCTCCTTATGGGACCTGACCCTGAAATTGACCTTCCTCATTGCCATTGCTTCGGCTAGGAGAGTGTCGGAGTTGCAAGCTCTCATGTCGAAAGAGCCATACTTAGTTTTCCTGCCCGACAGGGTGATACTAAGGCCTTCGGATCGCTTCCTTCCCAAGGTTACTTCGGCCTTCCATTACGGCCAGGACATCGTCTTGCCATGTCTTTCTAACGAAGATGGTGAACCGCATGCCTTGGACATTAAGTCTGCAATTTCTAACTACCTGTCGGCCACTATCCACCTTCGGTCAACGGACGCCCTCCTGATTATACCTCACGGAGCCAGACGAGGTCAAGCAGCCTCCTCTCGAACCATCGCCTCTTGGCTAGTTAAAGCGATCGGGAAAGCATATTCCACTCAACAGCTGGGCATCAAAGCGCATTCAACCAGGGCAGTGGCTACCTCTTGGGCAGCATATTGTGGAGTTTCTTCAGAGACCATCTGCAGAGCAGCAACCTGGTCCTCCAGGCATACCTTCATCACCCACTATAGGGTGGACGCCGCTCTGTTGGCGACTTCCGAGTTTGGCAGATCTATCTTCAGGGCCAATTCTTCGGCTCTATAAGAAAATAAAAAACTTTTTGCATTGAACCCGCCCGACTAGCGAGTTATTTCCCAGTGTGTGCTGCCATGAATGCGTCAGGAAAACGGAAAATTGTATACTCACCTTTCCGTAATTTTCCTTTCCTGACGCATCTTCATGGCAGCACACAGCTGCCCACCCTGTTGTTCAATGATGATGATATTTACGGAGAATGATGCCGGGTGTCTCCTCTTCGAATTTATAGCTAACCAATCCTGTCAGGTTGTGGGGGCGGAGTCACAACCCAGTGTGTGCTGCCATGAAGATGTGTCAGGAAAGGAAAATTACGGAAAGGTGAGTATACAATTTTCCGTTTTCTGCCACTTATTGTCTGCTTCATAGAAGAAAGGTAGTGTTTTAGAATATGAGATTTAAGACATGTCATTTGCTGGGCTGGCTGGGGATAGGCAGCTTGTCAGAATATAAATAATCAATACAGATGTTTTGTACTACTTGCCGACCAGCCGCCGTCATTCTACGGCGGCAGGTCGGCTCTCCTGGGCGAGAGCCCGTAGTATAACGTCGGCTCTTTGAGCGGCCACTAGGGGTGCGTGCGCGCCGCCGGAGGCGCACGCGCGCGCCCCCCGCTCGCTCCCGACTCCCGTGCGTGTGCCCGGCGGGCTCGATCGCCGCCGGGCACCCGCGATTGCTCGTTACAGAGCGGGGACCGGGAGCTGTGTGTGTAAACACACAGCTCTCGGTCCTGTCAGCGGGGGAAATGCTGATCTTCTGTTCATACAATGTATGAACAGAGGATCAGTGTTTCCCCTAGTGAGGCCACCCCCCACAGTAAGAACACACAGGGACATACTAAACCCCTTCCCCGTCCCCTAGTGTTAACCCCTTCACTGCCAGTGGCATTTTTATAGTAATCCAATGCATTTTTATAGCACTGATTGCTATAAAAATGCCAATGGTCCCAAAAATGTGTCAAAAGTGTCCGAAGTGTCTGCCATAATGTCGCAGTAACGAAAAAAAATCGCTGATCGCCGCCATTACTAGTAAAAAAAATATATTAATAAAAATGCCATAAAAATACCCCCTATTTTGTAAACGCTATAACTTTTGCGCAAACCAATCAATAAACGCTTATTGCAATTTTTTTAACGAAAAATATGTAGAAGAATACGTATCGCCCTAAACTGAGGAAAAAATGTTTTTTTTATATATTTTTGGGGGATATTTATTATAGCAAAAAGTAAAAAATATTCATTTTTTTTCAAAATTGTCGCTAAAAACCGCAGAGGTGATCAAATACCACCAAAGAAAGCTCTATTTGTGGGGAAAAAAGGACGCCAACTTTGTTTGGGAGCCACGTCGCACGACCGCGCAATTGTCAGTTAAAGCGGCGCAGTCCCGAATCGCAAAAAGTGCTCTGGTCTTTGGGCAGCAATATGGTCCGGGGGTTAAGTGGTTAAAGCAGAGTTCCACCCAGAACTTTTTTTTTTCATGTAATTCACTTTATTCTAGTCTAAAACATTAAATCCATGGCATTAAACAAATCGCCGCTCAATTCCCAGTTTTTAATCTTACTGTTTATTTTTGCTCTGCAGAACACTTCCATCTCTACTGTGGGCATGTAAAGCCCACTAGCAGTCTCTTCCGGGATATGGTGATGCAGGATATCCAGCATGCACCTCCCCACCTCGCGCATGCACCCTATATACAGGGCGTAGTGCAGAAATATTATCTTGTTGCCATAACATCGGGCGGCGACGGAGGAAGTGTCCGCCCCATTGTTATGGCTACCAAGATAACCTGACTCCTGGGAAACAATGACACATCCCCCAGGAGCACAGGCGCCGCAGGATATAACTTAAATCAGCGCGGCTCGGAAGTTGCAGATTAGAAGGGACCCCATGGCAACAATTCAGACAGAGTAGATAAAAAAATAAAATATGTTGACCCAAATGTTATTCACGCTGAAAGCTGATGACTGATCAATGAAATTATGGGTTGAACTCTGCTTTAAGAAGGAACTAATTTGCATTTTTTTGTACATTGTGCATTTCTATAATCCAGTCATATATCAATTAGTAATAGACATTCAACATTTATTTCCATTTTGTTATTTTTTTTACCATATTTTCAATTGCAAGATACAAATAAATAAAGTAACTGTACATTTCTGGATTGAAAAGAGATACTTATGTAGTAAATGTTTCCCAGTTCACATTGTTATGTTTAATTTTGGTGGCATATAGCTGGATTCAGGTAGATCTGCGCATCTTTCTGTCGGCGTAGCGCATCTCGTATGCGCTACGCCGATGTAACACAGAGAGGCAAGAACAGTATTCACAAAGCACTCGCTCCCCAACGTTGCATCGGCGTAACGTAAACTCGTTGGCGTAAGCCGGCCTAATTCCAAGTAGTTAGAAGTGGGCGTGATACATTTAAATGAACCATGACCCCATGCAAATGAATGGGCGAACGAACGACGCATGCTCAGAATCACATCGAATATACTCCCTGAGATACGACGGCTCAATGCCTACGACGTGAGCGTAACCTACGCCCAGTCCTATTCACGTAGTACTACGTAAACGACGTAAAATACGACAGCTGTTACGTGATCAATACCTTTGCATGGGATGCGCCTCCTTATATGTGGAATAACTTTACGCCGGACGTACGCCTTACGTAAACGGCGTAGATTACTGCGACAGGCGTAAGTACGTTCATGAATCGGCGTATCTAGGTCATTTACATATTCATCTGTTCACCTTTTCTGCGTCGCACAAAGACACGGGGGTTGGAACCAAAGATCTCAAGTTTGGACTCATCAGACCAAAGCACAGATTTCCACTGGTCTAATCCATTCCTTGTGTTCTTTAGCCCAAACAAGTCTCTTCTGCTTGTTGCCTTTCTTTAGCAGTGGTTTCCTAGCAGATATTCTACCATTCTACCATGAAGGCCTGATTCACACAGTCTCCTCTTAACAGTTCTAGAGATGTGTCTGCTGCAAAAGGTGGCTACTTTGAAGAACCTAGAATATGAAATATATTTTCAGTTGTTTCACACTTTTTTGTTATGTATAATTCCACATGTGTTAATTCATAGTTTTGCTGCCTTCAGTGTGAATCTACAATTTTCATAGTCATGAAAATAAAGAAAACTCTTTGAATGAGAAGGTGTGTCCAAACTTTTGGTCTGTACTGTATATTAGTGTGCTTTTACTAAATATGAATGCTGTATATACAAACTACTTACAATCGTAGGCAAACAATACAAGACATACAGAGTACTGCAAATGTGCAAGCATGTGCTATCTAACCCTATCTAAATAAACATTGACAATAATATGTATGTTATAGGAATACACTAAAAAGTCTCTTTGCTGGCGTTATAGTGACTTCATTTCTGTAGCAACCAGGACTCAAGGCTAGTTGAGCAATTTCTGGAAACAAGGGGCCAGATCCTCAAAAGGGATACGACGGAGTAACTGCTGTTACTCCATCGTATCCCTTGTCCTAACTATGGAACTGATCCACAGAATCAGTTTCCCATAGTTAGGACGAAGATCCGACAGGTGTAATTGAATTACACTGCCGGATCTTAGGATGCAGTACCGCATCCGCCGCTGGGGGCATTTCGCGTCGAAATGCCGCTTCGGGTATGCAAATTAGGACTTACGGCGATCCACAAAGCTATTGCGCTTCGTTTTGTCGCCGTAAGTTTTAGTTTGCAAGTACAAAATTAGGGCTGCTTTTACAAAGTGTAAACTGTTTACACCATGTAAAAGCAGACCCTTCTTCCTCGCGCCACGCTTTTTTTTCGATTTCAAATTTTTTTTTCCCCGCCGTATCTTTTTTTTTCCCGACGCAACTTTATTGACCCGTCGCGATCCACAAAGCCCGACGTAACGTAATTTCGCGCTATGCCCGTCGGGAAAATGACGTCACGAGCATGCGCAGTACGGCCAGCGCGGGAGCGCGCCTCATTTAAATGGGATTCGCCCCCTGATGATGAGGAACGCCTTGCGCCGGCCCGATTTAAGTTACTCCACTCAAAATTTCTAGGTAAGTGCTTTGTGGATCGGGCACTTAAGTAGAAATTTTGCGGCGGTGTAACTTAAATCGGAATATTTAAGTTAAGCCCGTTTTTTGAGGATATGCCCCAAGATTCTCTCAGTGAAGTCCCCTTTTTAGCCATTCCCACATGGGTGTATCCTTTCCTTTTTCCATTTGACATCAGTTTCTATTAGAGAAGCATTTTTTAACTTTAAACTCTAGATAGCATTGTAATATTATACATGCCATGGGCCAAATGCATCAGCTATTGTTTTATTACTTTTATTGACTTAAAGCGGTGGTTCACCCTAATTGACATGTATATCTGACCAGCTTCCTTATATTCGTAACAAGTACAGTCCGGAATTTTTTTTTTTTTTATCCTTTACGTACCTTGTAATCCATGTTTTCAGTGTACTTCTCCCTGCGGGAGTAGGTGTTTCTATGCCTAGGGGGATTGTCATCTGGGAGGTTGGCCAGATGATTGACGGCTGTTCCCCACGGCGGATAAGGCCCCGCCCCCCGTATTGCGTAGGCGCGCACGAGTTACGGGGTTTCCGAAAGAAGCCGAACTTGCAGAGATGTGAGTCGGCTCTATACGACGCCTGCGCTCTGCATGTTCGGCTTTTTCCGGAAACGCTGTGACTCGTGCGCGCCTACGAAATACGGGGGGCGGGGCCTTATCAGCCGGGGGGAACAGCCGTCAATCATCTGGCCGACCTCCCAGATGACGATCCTCTTAGGCATAGAAAAGCCTATTTCCGCGGCGAAAAGCAGATTGAAAAGATTGATTACAAGGTACGTGCGGCATAAAAAAAATAAAAAAATTGCGGACTGTGCTTCTTGCAACTATAAGGAAGTTGGTCAGATGTAAATATATTAGGGTGAACCTCTGCTTTAAGCTGGCTTTGCATAAGCACTCCCCCTTTTTTTTTTCTGTCACTTGCAGTGGTTCATTTCTCCTTACCTGAGTCACGTAATTCACTAAGGGGTTGTCTAACAGGCTATGGTGCTTAGCCAGATTGTTGCATAGGGGCTTGGTGAGCCCTATTAGGGGATCTCCCTTCTGAAGTGTGTTAAATCTACACCCAAGTACTCTTTGTTTGTGGCTAGGGATGAGCTTCGTGTTCGAGTCGAACCCATGTTCGACTCGAACATCGTATGTTCGATCGTTCTTCGAAATACGAACGTTACGGGCCGTTCGTGCCAAATTCGAGTGGCGTGTCACGGCCCCTAATTCACTGCAGCATAGCTGGCTGATGATTGGACAAGCATGCACTATGACCCGCATGCTTGGCCAATCACAGCGCGCAAAAAACGGAGAGCCATAATTGGCCAAAGCCAGGGTGGCTTTGGCCAATTATGGCTCAGGGGGTTTAGTACACGCCCCACACTATAAAAAAGGCCGCCTGCAGGTCGGCCTTGTGTAGTGTGTTGCGGCGGTGGTTGGAGATCTGTCTAAGAGAGAGAGAGTGTCTTTTTTTCTAGGTAGATAGAGCAGGCAGGCTAGTCAGTTAAAGTTAGTGTGTAGAGGATATATATACATCCCAGGTGTTGTACATATATTTATACACTGTATAGTTTAGCTAGATCAGTTCTTCCTAATTTACTGGCAGGCAGTTGATTGTGCTAGCTGCAGTAGTCTCACGTGGTGTATTGCCTGTGTCCTCTGCAGTTTGCACCTAAAGCTACTTGGTATGTACTGCACCTGTCCTCTGTAGTTTGCACCTAAAGCTACTTGGTGTGTTCTGCCCGTGTGCTCTGTAGTTTGCACCTAAAGCTACTTGGTGTGTACTGCACGTGTGCTCTAGTTTGCACCTAAAGCTACTTGGTGTGTACTGCACATGTGCTCTGTAGTTTGCACCTAAAGCTACTTGGTGCGTACTGCACGTGTGCTCTGTAGTTTGCACCTAAAGCTACATGATGTGTACTGCACGTGTGCTCTGTAGTTTGCACCTAAAGCTACTAGGTATGTACTGCACGTGTGCTCTGTAGTTTGCACCTAAAGCTACTTGGTGTGTACTGCCCGTGTCCTCTGTAGTTTGCACCTAAAGCTACTTGGTGTGTACTGCACGTGTGCTCTGTAGTTTGCACCTAAAGCTATTTGGTGTGTACTGCACGTGTCCTCTGTAGTTTGTAGTTTGCACCTAAAGCTACTTGGTGTGTACTGCACGTGTCCTCTGTAGTTTGCACCTAAAGCTACTTGGTGTGTACTGTCCGTGTCCTCTGTACTTTGCACCTAAAGCTACTTGGTGTGTACTGCCCGTGTCCTCTGCAGGCCATTAGTATGTCTGGAAGGACAACAAGGAGAGGCAGAGAGTCACGAGGGCAAGCAGGCTCTGCGTCTAGAGGCAACAGTGCTGGTCGTGGACACGGTGCATCCTCATCAGCACGTGGCCATTGGAGACACTCGTCCTTGTTTTCTGGCAGTGTTGAGCCACAACATGCCGAAGACTTGGTAGAGTGGATGAGCAAGTTATCCTCATCATCCTCTCACCCAGGTTTAGGGTACTTTGTCTGGCAAAGTAGCTGCCAAGGCATCCTCTTCCCTCTGCTCAATGGCATCACTCACTCCTTCCCTAGCCCCACCATGTCCTCCTGAGGAGTCCCCCGAACTGTTTGACCACAGTGTTGGGTACATGTTGCATGAGGACGTGCAGCGTTTTTGAAGGCTTCGATGATGGTACACAGATAGAGGAAGGCAGTAACGTGAGCCCAGAGAGAGGGGGTGCCCAAGAAGGACAGCAATCTGGCAGTCATATTCCCCCAGCTGCAGCATACTGCCAGGTATTCTACAGTGATGAGGAGGGAGAAGATGATGAGGTCACTGACTCTATGTGGGTGCCTGATAGGAGAGAGGAGGAGGAGGCACAGGCACATCTCCAACGAGGCAGGATTCCCTCCAGGGGCCAGCTTAAGGGCAGCACACCGACTGCATCACAACGCAGAGCTACGCATGTGCAGGGTGCTGCTGTGTCTCAGCGTTATTCCAAAAGTTCTTTGGTGTGGGCCTTTTTTTGAGACAAGTGCATCAGATCGCACCGCTGCTATTTGCAACATATGTCTCAATCGTATCTCGCGTGGCCAAAACATCACCCGCTTGGGCACCACATGCTTGACCAGACATATGTCGACCTGCCATGCAGTTCGTTGGCAAGTGCACCTCAAAGACCCACACCAAAGAACAAAGCGGACCTCCCCTTGCCCCATTATCAGCTGGGATCTCCAACCCCACTATACCCTCAGTCCTCTCTGAAGCCTGCACTGATAGGACTGAAGGTGTAGAATTAGGTGTTCCACAGCCTAGTACATGCGGGCAATCTACTATCGGTACACCGATGGCAGATTGTGCTAGGCAAATTTCCCTACCCCAGCTGCTGCAGCGCCAAAAGAAGTTCTCTCCCTGCCATCCACATGCTCAGCGGTTGAATGCTAGCTTAGCTAAATTGCTAGCTTTTCAACTGCTGCCTTTTCAGTTGGTAGATTCTGCCCCCTTCCGTGAGTTTGTGGAATGTGCGGTACCTCAGTGGCAAGTTCCCAAACGCCACTTTTTCTCACGGAAGGCGATTCCTGCTCTCTACCGCCATGTGGCAGGCAATGTCCATGCCTCGCTGGACAGGGCGGTCAGTGATAAGGTGCATATTACCGCTGACTCATGGTCCAGCAGTCATGGACAGGGACGTTGCCTATCTTTCACGGCGCATTGGGTGACTCTGCTGGCAGCTGGGAAGGACGCAGGACAAGGTACAGTAGTGTTAGAGGTTGTTCCGCCACCACGCCTCCAAAATGCTACTACTGGTTGTGACATGCCTCTCTCCTCCACCCCCTCCTCTTCTTCTTCCTCTTTGACCTCTTCCTGTGCTGATGTGTCCTCGGAACCAGCGGTGCTCTGTAGGCTTCTAAGGGGCTACGCAGGTACGCAGGCAAAGAGATGCCATGCGGTGCTTGAGCTGGTGTGCTTGGGAGACGGGAGCCACACTGGGGCAGAGGTTCTGTCAGCTCTGCAGGGGCAGGCTCAGAGGTGGTTGACGCCACGCCAGCTTAAGCCAGAAATGGTGATTTGCGACAATGACACCTGCGACCGGGACAACTGACCCATGTGTCCTGTTTTGCTCATGTCCTTAATTTGGTGGTGCAGCGGTTCTTGGGCAGGTACCCGGGCTTACAGCATGTCCTGAAGCAGGCCAGGAAAGTCTGTGTGCATTTCCGACGGTCATATAATGCCAGTGCTCGGCTGGCAGACCTCCAAAGGGAATACAACCTGCCCAAGAACCGCCTAATTTGTGACATGCCCACCAGGTGGAACTCTATGTTGGCCATGCTGCAGAGGCTGCACACGCAGCAGAGGGCCATCAATGAGTATCTGTGGCAATATGGCAGCAGAACTGGGTCAGGGGAGCTTGTTTTTTTTCCCCACGCCAGTGGGCCTTGATCAGGGATGCATGCACTGTCCTGTCACCATTTGAGGAGGCCACAAGGATGATGAGCAGTGACAGCGCATGCATCAGTGAGTCTGTCCCTCTTATTTACATATTGGAGCACACGCTGCATGGAATAATGGACAGGGTCCTTGAGGCAGAACACAGGGAGGAAGAGAAGGACTTCCTTACCTCTCAAGGCCCCCTTTATCCAGACAGTGTTCCTGCTTGCCCGCCTATCACACATGAAGAGGACGAGGAGGAGGAGGATTGTGTCAGCATGGAGGTGGAGCCTAGCACTCAGCATCAGCAGCAGTCTTCAAGGGATAAATTACAGTCCCAAGGAACCCATGGACTTGTACGTGGCTGCGGATCATGTCATTCTCAGTGACCCAGAGGACTCCACACCGAATGCCTCAGCAAATTTACGCTGCATGGCCTCCCTGATCCTGCAAAGCCTGCGGAAGGATCCTCGTATTCGTGCTATCAAGGAGAGGGATCATTACTGGCTGGCAACTCTCCTTGATCCACGTTACAAGAATAAGGTTGCAGACCTTATCTTGCCGGCGCAGAGGGAGCAGAAGATAAAACATCTTCGTGAAGGCCTTGCAGAAAGGTCTGTGCAATGCGTTCCCAGAGACTGGGGGGTTACAAAATTCTGGTCCTGGACAACGTGCTGCTTAGGCTATGGTCAGTCACAGAAGGAGCGGTGGAGAGGGTGCGCCTCTCCACCGACTCAGTCGATCGGCTGAGGCCCCGTACACACGTCCGAGGAACTCGACGTGCCAAACACATCGAGTTCCTCGTCGAGTTCAGTGTGGAAGCCGCAGAGGATCTCGGCGGGCCGACTTTCCTCATTGAACAACGAGGAAATAGAGAACATGTTCTCTTTTCGGCCCGACGAGTTCCTCGTCGGCTTCCTCGCTGAAAAGTGTACACACGACCGAGTTTCTCGGCAGAATCCAGCTCCGACCGAGTTTCTGGCTGAATTCTGCCGAGAAACTCGGTCGTGTGTATGGGGCCTGACATTCATAAAAATGAATCAGGCTTGGATCAACACCAGCTACCAAGCACCTGATGCTGATGTAACTGAGTAATTTTTTTGAGAATGTCAGATCCCTTAAAGACTGCCTATGCTGATGCTGAGTGACTATCCTGTTATGCTGAGTGAATATCCTTTTCCTCCTTAATGATCTTGCTGATAGCTTGTAAGAACATTGTTGGTTCTGGGCACCGCCACCAGTGGCTAAGGCCCAATTTTTCTGCCCCTGTTTAACAGGGGCGTGTAATTAAAATTTTTGATGCAATACTTTGCAGCGGGCTCATTACGACGCTCCAACTAGAGTATCTGGGAGGGGTTGTAGTGTTGTGGCACCAGCACCACTGCCTAAGGCCCAATTTATCTGCCCTTGTTCAACAGGGGCATGTAATTCCAATTCTTGATCTAATATTTCACAGCAGGGCGTCCCAGCGCCCACCAAGACTAACTGTGAGGGCTTAAAGTGTTGTCGCAACACCAACACCCCAAATTTATGCAGAGTATATACAGCAGGCCCCTACTTTCAAACATCCAACTTACAAACGACTCCTACTTGCAAACGGAAGGAAACAGGAAGTGAGAGGAAATCTACCCCTAGGAAGGGAAATTCTCTTCTGTAAACGGTGTCTCCTGTCCACTGAAGCTTTATCACAATCCTTGTTTCACAAAAAAATAAAAAAATAAATCATTTGTCGTTGGGACAGAAAGTGAGGTGCAATCTTCTGAACGGATGCACACAGACAGCAAAACAAATGTTACAGCGGTGATGATCTTTCTCTATGTTTTCAGAAAAGCTTAACATTTTTTTATGGCTGATGCTACACTTTAAAGAAGTACCAGTTGAAAATTACAAACATATTCTACTTAACAACAAACCTACGAGGGGGCGTGGCCGGATGTGAACGAGGCAGCAAGTGTTTCCCTAGAGCTCCGTGCTAATCCTGGCTTCTAATCAGTTTTTTGGACGGTTTATCGCACTTTCTCCTGCTATACACGGCCGGGCAGTGTTTGGGACATCCTGGTCATGAGAAAGACTGGGCACAAGCAGGGGAGGACACGGCAGAACTCGCAGCGCCAGACCCGCTCTGCACGTGGCATTGATTGGGGAGCCGCCGCCGCCATCTTGCCTCCCAGTCCGTCTGACAAACATTGTATGGAGGAGCCCACAGTGATTGGCAGTCAAGGCCTGGAGGACCCCCTGCCTGAACCCCAGGAACTTGGAGCGGCCTCGGATGCCATCACCAGACCCATCCTGGAAGCCATAGATGCAAGCAAGGCGGCGATGATGGTAAGAATCCACCATGTTGCCACGGAATGCACACTCATTCGACATGACATAGACAAGTTTCGGGGCCGGCTCACTGAGGCTGAAGGGCGGATATCGGAGGTGGAAGATGTGGCCCACTCTCATGGAGCCCAGCTGCTGGAGCTGCGGGACCAGGTGAGATCCCTTCAGCGCAGAGCTGACGACGCGGAGGACCGCCAAAGAAGGAACAATGTCAGGATGGTGGGGTTGCCTGAAGGGGCCAAGGGGACAGCAGCCGCCACCTTCGCAGAACGTTTCTTTAAGCAGATCCTGCAGTTGGGGGATCTCCCCTCTACATACGTGGCGGAGCGGGCACACAGAGTGCCCACCGGTCCATTCCCGCGCCCCTTTCTCGTCCGGTTTCTCAACTACCGAGATCGGGACATGATTCTGCGAGAGTCCAGGAAACATCCGGAGCTGCGCTTTGAAAACACCAAGGTAATGCTCTTCCCTGATTTTTCGGCTGAAACGCGGCGTTCCTTTAATGACATCCATAAGAGGCTGAGGGATAAAGGATTCCAGTACAGTATGCTCTACCCCAACAGACTCCGGGTTCAACACAAAGGATCAGTTAAGTTCTTAAATTCCCCGGTGGAGGCATGTGAGTGGCTGGACAGTAATCTGTGATCCTGGTGGCGGTGGAAGTATGTGGCTCTTGATTCCAGTGTGCTGTGGAAGGGTCCCCCCTTTTACAATTCTTATCACTGTTTTATTATTTTTATCTTTGTGATTTTTCTTTTATTTTTTGTGCCCTGCTCGTTTTAATCTCACCTGGCGCTGCTGGGGGTGACCTGTTTTCCCTGGATTTCTACAATGCACCTCCTCCTTTGCTCAGGCATGTCTGGCATTTCCCCCCCCCTCTTTTACTTTCTCCTATTTTTTTGTTCCTGAGTAGATATTTCATTTTTCTATGCTCTAAAATCCCTAACGATGTCTCCTGAGTGGCCGCTAGGTGGCGTTCTTGAACTGCAGGTCTGTATTTTGCAGCCCCGGCCAGTGTACTATACATGCCCTTTCTTTTCAATCGTCCTGATCCTGTCGAATGGAGTTCCTTGGAGATACACAGGATCTTCATTTTTACTTGCTGAACAATTCGTCAAGAGTTCGGGACCCCCTACTCTATTTTTGTTTTCTCCCCTTTTTTGGGAGTTTGGGACTAAGCTGCGTACCAAGGTTTTTTTGTTTGGGTTGGTATGATGACAGGGGGGGATAGTTATAACTCAGTTCACCACCTACTAAAGAGATTCGGTGCTGCACATGTTTGGCGAGGGTTTAGGGTCTCTGACAGCTCCGGTTGTCTGTTCCAAATGCTACATTCTGGCTGTTTGCAGTCAGAACTTTATATGTTATGTTTTCCTTTTTATTTGTCTTTTATCTCTTTCCAGTGGATAGATGGCGGATAGGGTTAACATAATGTCATGGAATGTTCGGGGACTGAACAACAAGTTTAAGAGGGCCTCAGTATTTCAAATGCTTAAACAGTGTAAACCGCATATCGCCCTTCTACTGGAAACACACCTGGATGGCAGTAGGGTCCTGGCTCTTCGCAGGGCCTGGGTCCAGAAGTCATTCCATGCTACGTATTCCACCTTTGCGAGGGGGGTATCTATCCTAATTAGTAAGGCTCTGCCATGCACTATACATCAGGTGTTTTCGGATTCGGGAGGGCGGTATGTGGTGGTCCTCCTAGATATATTTCAGTATAAAATGTTGTTGGTGAATGTTTACTTGCCTCCACCTGTTAATATTCAAGTGTTGTATGATTTGTTTGCTCGGCTGGCCCCCTTTGCTCATCTCCCTCTGGTGGTGTTGGGTGATTTCAACGCCATTTTGGATGCGTTGGATTTGTCCAATCCCGGGAGGCAGGGGTCAGCGGAACTACTCTCCTGGGTATCGGTGACTGGGCTGACGGAGTTGTGGCGAGCTCAGGACCCACTTCGGAGGGCCTACTCCCACATTTCTGCGGTCCACCAAACTTCGGCCAGGATAGATTTGGCGTTTGGCAATCCGGCCTTGTTGCCTCTGGTGCTGGACGCTGCTTACCTGGCTGGGGGTGTATCTGATCATTGCCCCCTGTCTCTCACTCTCTGCCTTTCTGCTGGGAGGGGGAGGGGGATGGCGGCTGTCTCCGGTATGGCTGCAAAATGACCAGGTGGTGGATCGCCTGAGAGAGGTGATTGCCTCTTACTGGCCAACGAATGTGGACACAGCTGATCCACCGGTGGTGTGGGACTCTTTTAAAGCAGTAGTGAGGGGCGAATGTGTATCGGCTATTAAGGCAGAGAGGGTGATCCACAATGCTGAAATACATAGATTGCAGGAGGTTGAGCAGGATTGGGTGGAGAGACATGCCAGCTGCCCCTCGGATGCTTCATGTATATCCCTGATGGAGGCTAGGCGATCTCTCTCCTTGCACTTCTCGGATCTGGCACACACAGAGGTGAGACATAGAGCTGAATCTGTTTTCTCAGAGGGTGACAAGGATGGGAAGCTGCTGGCGAGATTGGTAGCGGTAGATAATCAGGTCACAAATATCCCCGTAATTAAGGACAAGGATGGGACCCTGGTTAATGACCCCTCTGAAGTGCTAGCGGTTTTTCAGGACTATTTTTCTGACCTCTATGCCCTGGTCTCGAGCTATGATACTGCTGCGTTGGATGCCCTCTTGGGGGGCCTGGCCCTCCTGGGGTTGTCCGACGGCGGCCGAGAAACCTTAGATGCTCCCATTACCAATAAGGAGATAGTAGCGGACATTTTCGCCTCCCCCCCCCCCCCCATAAAGCCCCCAGACCGGATGGTTTCCCGGCGGATTTTTATAAATGTTTTGCCGAAGAGATAGCCCCTAGATTGAATGCCCTTTTGGCTCAATGTTTGGAGTTGAATAGGCTCCCCGACTCTATGCTAGACGCTTACATGGTGCTATTGCTCAAGCCTGGCAAGGACCCGCTGGATTGTTCTGCATACAGGCCTATTGCCCTTTTGAACATGGATCTGAAAATATTAACAAAGGTTTTAGCCACAAGGCTTGTTGGGGTGATCTCCCCCCCGGGGTTTACATTGATCAGACAGGGTTCATGCCCGGGAAGTCTACAGACACAAATTTGAGGCGATTGTTTACGCATCTTCAGCTACCCGGGCCAAATGGGGGTACCACGATCATTGTGTCGATAGACATAGAAAAGGCTTTTGACTCAATTGATTGGGGGTACATGCACCGGGTTCTGGAGAAGATGGGGTTCGGTCCGGTTTTTAGGCAATGGATAGCTTTGTTATATAGTGCTCCCAGGGCAGCAATTAGGCTGGGCCGATCGGTCTCCTTCTTTTTCTCGGTGGGTCGGGTACTAGACAGGGGTGCCCACTATCCCCTTTTCTTTTTGCCCTTACCATGGAGCCCCTGGCTGTGGCACTTAGGAAATCTACTGAGGTCGGAGCTATTCGGGTGGGCACTATATGCCGACAACATGCTATTTCTTGAAGACCCTGGACTCTCGCTTCGGGCGGCCCTGAGGATTTTAAATGATTTTACTATTTTTTCCGGACTGAAGGTGAATTGGGGCATGTCCTCTGTGTTGCCATTGGATGAAGGAGCTGGGTGGGGGGGGGGGCGGATCTGGCCTTATCTTTACAATGGGTCTCCTCCATCACTTACCTGGGGGTCAAGGTCACGGCCAACAGTGCTGATTATTTAGCCCTTAATCTGGTGCCCTTTTTGTCCTTTAGGCAGAAGGCTCAGGCGTGGCAGAAGCTTCCGCTCTCACTGATGGGAAGAATAAGCTTGCTGAAAATGAAAATTCTCCCAGTGATTTTGTACTTCCTACGGCACGCTCCGGTGAGGGTCCCTAAATCCTTTTTTAAACAACTGGATGGCATTACTAGTTAATTTCTTTGGGCCCCCAAAACGCCGCGTATAGGACTTAAGGTGCTTCAGGAACCCTGGGGTCAGGGGGGGGCTGACCTTGCCCGATTGGAGAAAGTATTATCTCGCAGGCCAACTTGTTTTTGTTCACAGGTGGCTGACCTCCGACGACGGGGACTCTGCCACGGTGCTAGAGGCGGCTCGCTTGGGGTCTTATGAGACTCTTCGCTTGGCTGTACATAGGGGAGCGGGGTCCGACCTGCCGCTGATGTCGTCATGCGGGCGACAGTCAGAGCGTTTTGGGGTTCTCGCCACAGACTCCGCTGTGGGAGAATCCCAAGCTGCCTCATTTATATTCCTTTCAGGATCCGATGGTGTGGGTGGCAAAGGGTATTAAGCTTCTTAAGGACATAACTAGTTATGGGGAACTGCTCACCTTTGACCAGCTTAAGGATTTGATCTTCCAAATTCCTATTTTTTCAGGTTCATTCAGCTTCGCCATGCCTTCCGGGCTCAGTTCCAGGAGAGGGGCGATTGAGTCCATCAAGTCGGCTCTTGAGGACATGCTCATGGAAGAAGACCTTCCTAAGACCTTGTCTGCCACGTACAAAGAGATGTTTAAGAAAAGTCTGCCGGCTTTACTTAAATGCAGGGAGAGGTGGGAGAGGGAGGTCCCTGGTATAGATAGTGAAGATTGGGATGACATGTGGGATTGCCCCTTTTAAGCATTTGGTTTCGGCGGGGGATAGCCTGATACATTTTAAATTTTTGCACAAAATCTATTTCACCCCTGCGAGACTCTCTGTTTTGTATCCATCGGCTACCTCGGAGTGCTGGAGGTGCTCCTTTTCGCCGGCTGACGCAAAACACATATTCTGGGAATGCCCACAGATAAAGGTATTTTGGGAGGGGGTGGGGGACATTCTACATGTGCCTGTTCCATTATCGGTGCGGGTGTGTCTTTTGGGCTTGGTGGAGGAGGTGGTGCCTTCTAGGGCCCTTAGAACATTATTGAATATACTGCTGTTTTATGGGAGGAAGGCCATTTTGCTCAAGTGGAAGTCACCCGCTCCGCCGGGTATAGCATTCTGGAAGGGACTCGTGAACTCAATGATGCCCTTCTATAAAGCGACCTATCTCTCCAGGGGGTGTGAGAAAAAGTTTAATAAGGTCTGGCGGGCCTGGTTTGATGCTGATACTACTGCGGGTTAGAGCGGGAGGCTCACTGGTGGGCTATGATTTCTATATTGCTTACTATACATGTGAAACGGATGGGCTTATTTATGCTGTAGTGGTAGGGGGGGCTATGCTTGATCCTTCTTTGACCATCCCCTTGTTTGGGGGTGGGATGCCGCTGGGGATTGTGGCTAGTTATTGAGTTGGATGTTATATACTCGCCATTGCTTATTTGGATCGACAAATTCTGGGTACGTGACTCTCTTTTTGCTGGTGCTATTGCCTGGAGTGGTGGTGGACTGAGTTTTGAGGTTATGGGAGGGGGGGGGGGTGGTTTTTGGGGTTGGGTGGTATGTTTAAATAGGCAGTTACCTATGTTAGGTAGGTGTCAATGTTACGACCATGTTGGTCGAGAGAGACCTGGTATTGTGCCATGGTACTCTCCCTTTTCTATTTTTGTATGTCTTGTTTGCAAATATTTCAATAAAAATAATTTTTCAAAAAAAAAACAACAAACCTACAGTCCAGTCCCTGTCTTGTTTGCACCGCCTGTATACTGCTGTTCAAAGTATATAGGGCCAAAGGGGCTTGTAATGACCTGGGGGAGGGGGGCGGGGAAACCCATGCTATTTTTCTCAGTGATTTTCATCCATATTGCAGGGACCAAACATTACATTAAAGCTGCAAGCAGTCTTAAATTACTTTTTTCTTATAGTAATCTCATTTTGTGCAGGGACAGTTCTAAACACGTGCCACTACTATAGACACCCAGCAGGTACAATATTTAAAGGAATTTTTCCTTTTTTTTTATCACTTTAAGCATCATTAAAATCACCGCTGCAGAAAAATCGACCGTGTTTAAAACCTTTTTTTTCCATTGATACATGTTCCCTGGGGCAAGACCCGGGTCCCCAAACCCGTTTTCCGACAATAACTTGCATATTAGGCTTTAAAATTAGCACTTTTGAATTTGAACGTTCGAGTCCAATTGACGTCAGTGGGGTTCAAAATGTTTGCGCGAACGTTCGATCCGTTCAAAGGTTCTGGTGCGAACCGAACAAGGGGGTGTTCGGCTTGTGAAGGACTTTTTACCTATATGCTTCAGGTTAATCCTCCCTGCTTGTTTAAGGCTGTAAATGGTATTTACCCTTCTGCAGCCAGTCCTGTTTCAAATGTTAATTGTTCTAGCCCTGTGTTTACTGGTTACTGTGATTAGATAAGTGGCTCATGTTAATTATGCTGATTGCTTCATTGTGGTAATTATCTCTCTATATGCGGAGCCGAACCGGCTAGATACTGATTAGTTCAAAGAAATATCTTTATTTCAAGGGAGCTGTATTGAAGACCCCCCACTGTGTAAGGGGGGGCGGAGATTTGTCATTGTAATAGTTGTAACCACATATAAGCTCTGTTTTTTACTATTAAAAGTCTGTGTTGTTCCAGCCTTAAACCTTGCCTCATGTATGGATGCTTCTGTGATTTATTTTATGGGAAGAAGGGACTGTTTGACGGGGATATCATACCAATACCGTCACACGGCTCATCCCTATTTGTGGCTATTAAATGTCTTCCAAAAAGAGGAGCAGGACTAACACAACAGGGAAGGGCACATCTATGTCATCAGAAGTTCCTGATGAACTTAGTCATATCCCTGGTGTTGTATCCCCTGAAAGAACAGAGGCTTCCAGGCAATCTGACTTTTTACTTTCTCTCACTGAGGTCAGACACACCAATGCAGGTCTCCTATTGGAACCCATTCCCTCCAGATTTTCTTCACTCAGGAAGTTGAACATCAACAGGCCCGGTATTGACCACACCAGCAAAATACATCCGGACAACCCGAAAAGGCGAGGTATCTGGAAATCATCACTTTATGCACTTTACCCCTGCAGGGGTGAGTGCCTCTGGTGAGTGGGGGCCCAAAGGGGGAGCACCGGACCACTGCGAGAAGTCACATGAATTGTTGACTGTGAACACACTGTGATTGGATGCACATAGTCACGAACTACTATATGCTTACTTTGTGTATTTACATAGTTTAACACCTATGGACTACTAATCAATTTATTATTTTTTGTATTTTTTGTATACCTTAATTTATTTTTTGTACACTTTTTGTACACTTTATTGCGTATATTTACATTTTGTTCACTGGAACATTTACATTTTGTTCACTGGATTTTTTTTTTTTTTTTTTTTTTTCACTGGATTATTTATTTGGTACTTCTGTGTACCCTCAGATGATTTCACTGGACTGTGGATCTGGAATCTCTGTGTACACTTAGCCCATTGCACTTGATTGTTGTACACCGGCTTTGATTGCCAGCGGCGAGGCCGCTTTACATATTTATATACCTATACATATACACATATATCATTTGCACTTTATTGTATTATTGTTCTGTTATGGACCCATGATATTTTGATTGTTAGTCATATTTTGTATAATACATCACTCTGTTATATAGCATAGTGCTCGGGTTCTCTCTGAGCACTTCACTGAGGCACTTTTACCTTTTTCCACACCTAGACCTATTTGAGGTAGCTCCATTGGGTCTGATAAAAGTTCATTTAGTACCAATTTTCTGGTACGTATAGCCTCCAGTTGAGACAGCGCCACCACCCCCCACACCTTCTACATATTCCAGGCAATCTGAGCCGCTGCACCTATCTGGTATTGTGCCTACAGTCAACGCTGCTGCTTCACCCTTTATCATTAAGGCCAGGGTTGCAAGAAGTGTGATAGATTCCCCTCCCCTGGAGCCAGGGCCAGCCTTTGGGGTGTGCGAGGTGTGCAGCTGCACAGGGCGCCATGGCCAAAAGGGGGCGCCGTGCGGCCATCACAGCTCGCAGAATGCGAGTCACCTCTTCCTCCTCATTTCCCCAGGCTCCCGGCAGAGGATAGAGGGGCCCCGGACAGCAAGGCGCTCAGTGCGGGTGTTAAGTGCAGAGCGGTGTGCAGCTTCCCCCCCCTCTCACTCTCCCTCCCACGGCTTTCACATGCTGGAGGGAGAGGGACAGACCAGTGTGTCAGGCATCTCCTGGGAGATCAATCCCAGGATTTAGGATTCTCGTCCGTCGAATCGCGGGGCTCTACCGCGCATGCGCGAGTGCAAGCCGCACTTGAAAACCTCTCTCGAGCAGGCAGAGGGGGGCGGGGGAGGAGGCGGAGGGGGGCGAAGGCGGAGGGATGTTAATACCACAACGGCCCCGCCCACCCCCACGCCCAGAATGCACGCTTGTGCTGTATTATAGATTTGAGGGGGCGGGCAGAGGTGGAGAGTTGCTGGGAGGGACAGATAGAGCAGAGCTTGGCGAGGGGGGAGGGGGGGCGTGCAATAGCAAGTCACCTGTGCAATGTCATGTACCCCATACAAATAATTGTTCTGCCAGCAAACGCAGCCACTGTGCCAAACACTGTGCCCATCAAATGCATCCACTGTGCCAAACACTGTGCCCATCAAATGCATCCACTGTGCCAAACACTGTGCCCATCAAACACATCCACTGCGCCCATCAAGCGCATCTGCTGCGCCCATCAAGCGCATCTGCTGTGCCCATCAAATGCATCCACTGTGCCAAACACTGTGCCCGTCAAATGCATCCACTGTGCCAAACACTGTGCCCGTCAAATGCATCCACTGTGCCAAACGATGTGCCCGTCAAACTCATCCACTGTGCCCGTCAAGTGCATCCGCTGTGCCCATCAAGCGCATCCGCTGTGCCCATCAAGCGCATCTGCTGTGCCCGTCAAATGCATCCATGTAGCGGGGATCAATGCGGTGTGCTGCAGTGTGCAGGGACCGATGCGGGGTGCTGTGCCGGGGCCGATGCGGGGTGCCGGGGCCGATGCGGGGTTCCCGGGGGCCGATGCGGGGTGCTGTGCCGGGGCCGATGCGGGGTGCCGGGGCCAATGCGGGGTGCCGGGGGCCGATGCGGGTTGCTGTCTTGGAGGCCGATGCGGGGTGCCGGGCCCGATGCGGGGTGCCGGGGCCGGTGCGGGGGGTGTCGGGCTGATGCGGGGAGCTGTGCCGGGGCCGATGCGGGGTACAGGGGCTGATGCGGGGTGCCGGGGCCGATGCAGGGGGCCGGTGCGGGGGGTGTCGGGCTGATGCGGGGTGCTGTGCCGAGGCCGATGCGGGGTACAGGGGCTGATGCGGGGTGCCGGGGCCGATGTGGGTTGCTGTGCCGGGGGCCGATGCGGGGTGCCGGGGCCGATGTGGGGTGCCGGGGCCGATGCGGGGTGCTGTGCCAGGGCCGATGCGGGGTGCCGGGGCCAAAGCAGCACAGCACAGGGATGGTGGGAACCCCTCATAATGAGCACAGCAGGAGTACAGCCACAGGAAGTCAGTGCAGGGATGGTGGGAACCCCATATGAAGGGTTCCCACCATCCCTGTGCTGTGCTCATTATGAGGGGTTCCCACCATCCCTGTGCTGTGCTCATTATGAGGGGTTCCCACCATCCCTGTGCTGTTCTCATTATGAGGGGTTCCCATTATCCCTGTGCTGTGCTCATTATGAGGGGTTTCCACCATTCCTGTGCTGTGCTGACTTCCTGGGTTTGTACTTCTGCTGTGCTCATTATGAGGGGTTGCCACCATCGCTGTGCTGACTTTCTGGGTTTGTACTTCTGCTCTGCTCATTATGAGGGGTTCTCACCATCTCTGTGCTGTGCTCATTATGAGGGGTTCCCACCATCCCTGTGCTGACTTCCTGGGTTTGTACTTCTGCTCTGCTCATTATGAGGGGTTCTCACCATCCCTGTGCTGTGCTCATTATGAGGGGTTCCCACCATCCCTGTGCTGACTTCCTGGGTTTGTACTTCTGCTGTGCTCATGAGGGGTTCTCACCATCCCTGTGCTGTGCTCATGAGGGGTTCCCATCATCCCTATGCTTTGCTCATGAGGGGTTCCCATCATCCCTGTGCTGTGCTGAGTTCCTGGGTATGTACTTCTGCTGTGCTCATTATGAGGGGTTCCCACCATCCCTGTGCTGTGCTGAGTTCCTGGGTATGTACTTCTGCTGTGCTCATTATGAGGGGTTCTCACCATCCATGTGCTGTGCTCATGAGGGGTTCCCATCATCCCCATGCTGTGCTGAGTTCCTGGGTATGTACTTCTGCTGTGCTCATTATGAGGGGTTCCCACCATCCCTGTGCTGTGCTGAGTTCCTGGGTATGTACTTCTGCTGTGCTCATTATGAGGGGTTCTCACCATCCATGTGCTGTGCTCATGAGGGGTTCCCATCATCCCCATGCTGTGCTGAGTTCCTGGGTATGTACTTCTGCTGTGCTCATTATGAGGGGTTCCCACCATCCCTGTGCTGTGCTCATGAAGGGTTCCCACCATCCCTGTGCTGTGCTGACTTCCTGGGTCTGTACTTCTGCTGTGCTCATTATGAGGGGTTCCCACCATCCCTGTGCTGTGCTCATTATGAGGGGTTCCCACCATCCCTGTGCTGTGCTCATTATGAGGGGTTCCCACCATCCCTGTGCTGTGCTGACTTCCTGTGGCTGTACTCCTGCTCTGCTCATTATGAGGGGTTTCCACCATCCCTACAGCCCCGGGAAGTCGGCACAGCACAGGGATGGTGAGAACCCCTCATAATGAGCACAGCAGAAGTACAAACCCAGGAAGTCAGCACAGGGATGGTGGGAACCCCTGATAATGAGCACAGCACAGGGATGGTGGGAACCCCTCATAATGAGCACAGCACAAGGATGGTGGGAACCCCTCATAATGAGCACAGCAGAAGTACAGACCCAGGAACTCAGCACAGGGATGATGGGAACCACCCCCTCATGAGCACAGCACAGGGATGGTGAGAACCCCTCATAATGAGCACAGCAGAAGTACAAACCCAGAAAGTTAGCACAGGGATGGTGAGAACCCCTCATAATGAGCACAGCAGGGGTACAGCCACAGGAAGTCAGCACAGCACAGGGATGGTGGGAACCCCTCATAATGAGCACAGCAGATACTATTAGTCCTCTTTAAGCGTCCAGATTTTTAAATTCATCATAGCGAATGTTGGTAATTGTTATGAAAAGTGAACGAATCTAACGAAAATTCGTATTTCGTACAAATCCAAATTGAGTTTCGGGCACAAAATACGAAATAACGGCTAATGCGAAACGGAACTAAACAAAATGGATTTATTGACAGTGCACATGTCTGGTATATGTATACACACCACATATATAACAAGATATATATATATCATCTTGTTATGTAGATATATCTGCACAGGAACAAATTATTTCGTATATTTACTGGTTCCTGGAAGGAGGAGGGGAGGAGAGGTTTGCATAGATAAGGGGCGGTAACTTCCTCTGACACTCCCATTGCTATTGAAACCTGATCTGAAACCATTACATTGCTTGTGCAGGAAGTCATACAGTCTGGCTTCATGATGCCCACACTTAAGATGGCCCCAGTCAATTTCTGTTTTATAAAGTGTCTAAATGCTGTAACAACCTAACAAAACGAACCTTAGTTTACAGACTAACTGTAGTAGAATACATTAAGCTTGTGTATTACAGAGGTTTTCATATTTTAAAACATTTTTATATTTAAAATTGTGGCCGGAACTCCGCTTTAAGCTGTTTCTATAGCTATGTGCTCCAGAGTTGGTGTCGGCTATCCCTGATTTATCTAACCTTCCTTGTTATCTTTGAAGGAATTAGCTGGTCAGGCTTGGAGCTTCCCAGACATGTTAACCATTTACTGTCCTCCTGTGCTTGAGAAATGACTGTTAGAAAATAAGTTTTTTTCCCTTCCCGTCTTTCAGGACAGCCCACATTGAAAGATAGACTCCTCCTCTTCCTTTAGGAAACACTGCGCCAGCCCATAAATTTCTCACTTCCCCTGCCAGACCTCAGTTATTAGTGTTTCCTCCGGTGGGGAGACACTGTGCAAGGAACCAGGCCGAATCAGTCAGAGGACTGAGGCTGTTTTACATACCTCATGGAAGCAGAGGCTTTCAGGTAGATCTTAGGTGCGGTACAGCCCACCATTCAGCCACCCCATCCTCGCCGAGCACGGTGGAAGGTTGGGGGGGACCCCTATCGCGTCCACAGGGCCGCAGCAGGGGAGGCATCTGTTTGCCCTGTTCGAGACAGGCCGTGATTTTTTTTTTGAACCAGGCGGGCCGTACGGCAGGTGACGTCATCTCCAGCATGGAGTGGATGCTTCCCTTTTGACCCGCGACTTCCGGTTCCGGTTGCTGATAGAGGGTCCGGGCGAACGCTGGAGGAGAGTCGGATCTCGCACAGGCGACGTGAGACTCTACAGCAAGCAGCCACCTGCGGTCATGTCGGCAGCATCTCCGGAGCCAGCCTTGACAACGGACGCTACCTCCAGCCAGCCTAAGGTAAGAGTACCCTGGCGAGGGGGCCTCTCTAGCTTAGGTTTGTCCCTCCATGTAGGGTTCAATGCATGGGGCGGCAAGTCCCCCTGGGTGGCCAGGGGGGGGGGCCTAGTCCCAGCAGCTGGTAGGGGGCTAGTGCACTCCCAGGGTTGTAACCAAATTTTTTAATTTACTGTTTTTCTGCCTTTTCTGTATTTCAGAAAGCCACTGAGAAAACGGGTGGTGGAAGGACACATAGCTCAAAAAAGAAATGTGCCTCCTATAGGGATACTCTCCAAGAATCATGGACTAAGGTTCTGTGCAGGGATTGTATACAGTCCTTAGTCAGGGAGCGGGAGTTAGAGCAGAAGTCTGGATTGGCAGCCTCAGTAAAGGAGCTCTTGTCCACCTTCGCTTCATTAAAATCCCTTTTTGAAAAATTACAGCCTGCTGTTCCCACCCAGGTTACAACCCAGCCGCAGGCTCAGGGCTCTGCACCTGTCTTACCCACTACAGCTATGGCAGATGTTCCTGCAGGCCCTTCCCAGGTGGAACACATTCTTCCAGATAGTGCCACCTCTGATTCCCAAGAGGATCAGATGGACAGGACCGGGACGGGGGATCCCGGAAACCCTCCAGGTATAAATTGTCATTAGAAGAGGTAGAGGACCTCTTAGGGGCAGTTTACACAACCCTTGGCATTCAAGCCGATAAAAAATCTCTTACCCTCCATGATCAGATGTACAGGGGTCTGGAGGAACAGGAGAAGAGGGTCCAGAAACACCGACCTGGCGTTCGAGGACATGGGGGTTCTGGGTGATGTCATGGACAAAAGAATGGATTCTCTATTGACGAAAACTTGGGACTCTACAATCGGGAATCTAAAACCAGAACTTGCTGTTACGGTTGTAGCCCGCAACCTGGAACATTGGCTCTCTAAGATTCAAGAGCATATTGAAGCAGGAACAGCGAAGGAAACTGTTCTATCATCCTTCCCTACTATCCTGCGAGGAACCGCTTATATAGCGCATGCCTCAGTGGAATCGGTCCGCATGTCAGCCAGATCGGCAGCACTGGCTAACTCGGCCAGAAGAGCCCTCTGGCTTAAAACTTGGTCTGGCGACAGCGCATCTAAATCCAAGTTGTGTGGCATCCCTTTTACGGGTGACCTGCTTCTTGGCCCAGGCCTTGATGCAGTGTTAGACTGCACGGCGGACAAAAATAAGTCCTTTCCTCCTAAACGGAAAACCTCAGCACAGGCAGGAAAGGGGTTTCATCCGCAAAAGCGGAAGGGGGCTCCCAGGCCAGCAGGCCAGAAGAAGGTTTGGACCCCCAAGGGCAAAGGCAGAGGAGGGGCGATTTTTCACCCTCCTGTCCAGCCCCCTAAGAACCCATGACGCCCTAGTCATGGTGGGGGGAAGACTGGGGGCCTTTCTCCCGCAGTGGGAAACGATTTCCCCCAACCGGTTCGTCCTGGCGGTCATAAGAGGGGGGTACCGCCTGGAATTTGCGACACCTCCCCCTCAGAGATACCTAGTTACTCAGCTACCCAAAGGCAGGGAAAAGTCTGAGGCCTTGCTGGGGGCTCTAAGGGAGCTAGAGGATCAAAATGTAGTCCTCAGAGTTCCAGGGACGGAGGAAGAAGGAAAGGGATTTTATTCACACATTTGTGGTAAAAAAGCCCTCAGGGAAATTCAGGTTAATCCTAAACCTAAAGCCTCTGAACAGATCCATTTCATACAAGAAATTTTGCATGGAATCGATTTACACAGTCAGAGCCCTTCTTCCCCTCAACTGCTTCATGGTATCTCTGGACCTCAGAGACGCATACTTGCACGTCCCGATCGCAGAGCGTTCTCAAAAGTTTCTGCGACTGGCAGTGGACCTGGAGGGTACGATTATACATCTGCAGTTCCAGGCTCTGCCATTCGGGCTATCCTCTTCGCCCCGTATCTTTACCAAGATCTTGGCAGAACCCATAGCATTTCTGCGACTTCAGGGGGTGTCCATCATAGCTTACCTGGACGACCTGCTTCTTTTTGCAGCCTCCCCAGAACAGCTATCCAGGGACCTGGAGGTAACCAAAAAGGTCCTAACAGACCTAGGGTGGTTGCTGAACTTGGAAAAGTCCAGCCTAAATCCATCACAACGTATCACTTATCTGGGGTACCTGCTGGACTCCACTCTCTCAAGAGTGTTCCTCCCGATGGAGAAGGTCAAGAAACTGGACAGAGCAGTGGCCTCCCTCCAGGGCAGTCAGCAAGTCTCAATAAGGTCTCTGATGTCAACGCTAGGCCTGTTAACATCTGCCCAGCAGTCCAGTGGGCAGGTCTTCACTTTCGCCCCCTGCAGGCCTTCCTGCTAAGGGTCTGGGATCACAGTTTAGAGGTCCTAGACTCCTTAGTCCAGGTACCAGTTCAGGTAAAAAGATCCCTCTGGTGGTGGAGGAAGGCCGCAAACCTAACGCAGGGACGTCTGTGGCTTATTCCGGTTTCTCGAGTTTCTCGAGTTGTAACCACAGACGCCAGTGGCAAGGGCTGGGGGGCACACCTGGGATCCCTTCCAGCACAGGGTATCTGGGGTCACCGGGATTTGAAGAGATCTTCCAATTGGAAGGAGCTGAGGGCAGTGGGCCTAGCCCTCAGGTTCTTTCAAGAAGAACTCCAGGGGCACCACACTCAGGTGAGGTCGGACAATTCATCGGCCGTGGCTTATTTAAACAAGCAGGGCGGCACGAGAAGCGGAGTTCTGTCGGCCCTGGCAGCAGACATTCTGGGCTGGGCCGAGATCCACACCCTTTCCCTTTCAGCAGTTTTTCTGAGAGGGGAAAGAAACGTCACTGCAGATTTTCTCAGTTGGAGGCAACTGAAGGAGGGAGAGTGGACCCTCAACCAGGAGGTCTTCTGTCTCCTGAACAAGAGATGGGGACCTCTGGAGGTGGACCTCTTCGCGTCGAAAGAAAATGCAAGAACCCCCTGTTTTTTCTCTCTGAACAGGGGAGAGGGAGCACGGGGGGTGGATGCTCTTTCTCAGAGCTGGCGATTCGGAAGATGCTATGCATTCCCGCCGCCAGTACTGATACCCGCAGTCCTGAGGAAATTCCAGTCAGAGCACACCTCTCTGATCCTTGTAGCACCGTACTGGCCCAAGAGGGCATGGTTTTCAATCCTCAAACAGCTAGCGGCAGAACCGCCCGTATTTCTACCTCTACGGGAGGATCTCCTTTCGCAGGGCCCAGTCCTCTGCCCACAGGTACACAGGTGGAGGCTAGCGGCTTGGCTACTGAGGAAGCCATACTGAAGTCTAAGGGGTTTTCCGAAGGATTAGTTGCCACCCTCCTTAACAGTAGGAAAAAGGAGACTCGCAAAATCTACAAGAAAGTTTGGCTTTGTTTCAACAAATGGTGTGTAGATTGCCCCTGTTCTGTACAGAGCCCCACAGCTGTCCTAGAGTTTCTGCAGTGTGGAGCAGATAAGGGACTTTCAGTTCGCACCCTCAAAGGGCAGGTTTCGGCGCTTAGTGCTTATTTGGAGAAACCTCTGGCCACCAACCCTTGGGTAGTCAGGTTTTTTAGGGCACTATCCAGACAGAGACCGGCTCAGGGTCCACCTTTCCCCAGTTGGGACCTATCTCTGGTGCTACAAACCCTGACGGGTATTCCCTTTGAGCCCTTAGACAGATGTTCTCTCAGGGATTTGACCTTAAAAACTGTGTTTTTGGTTGCAGTGACCACTGCTAGGAGGGTCAGCGAGTTAGAGGCCCTATCGATCAGACCCCCTTTTTGTGTTATTTTTCCGGATCGGGTCGTTTTTAAGACCGATCCAGCCTTTTTACCTAAAGTGAATTCAAGGTTCCATAGAAGTCAGGAAATAGTATTACCTTCCTTTTGTCCCAACCCCTCAGGGGAGAAGGAACTTCGTTTCAGCTCGTTAGATGTCAGGAGATGTATCCTGCATTACCTGGAGCTGACAAAGCCATTTAAAAGGTCAGACTCATTATTTGTTTTATTTTCTGGAACCAGGAAGGGGTACAGAGCGTCTAGACGCACTATTGCCAGATGGCTTAGAATAACCATTGGGTTAGCTTATACTTTGGCTGGTAAAGAGATCCCTACAGGGATAAAGGCACACTCTACTCGAGCGTTGGCAGCTTCTCAGGCAGAAAAGGCTGGAGCAACGCCAGAACAGATCTGCAAAGCAGCAACATGGTCCAGCTACGCCACTTTCGTTAAACACTACAGAGTGGACCTGGTGTCGGCAGGTGAGCAAGCCTTTGGGCGAAAGGTTTTGCAAGCTGTAGTCCCACCCTAGCTGGTAAGTTCTCGATTATCCTCTCAATGTGGGCTGTCCTGAAAGACGGGAAGGGAAAAATAGAGTTACGCTTACTGGTAACGTCTTTTCCAGTAGTCTTTCAGGACAGCCCTGGTTACCCACCCGGATAGAGGAAGTCTCATTCTAAGACCAGGACATGTCGTTGATATGTAATCGTATGTTATTAACATTTTCTTGTGTCTCCCCAGCTGACCGGAGGTGCTCTTGTAAAAACTGAGGTCTGGCAGGGGGAGTGAGAAATTTATGGGCTGGCGCAGTGTTTCCTAAAGGAAGAGGAGGAGTCTATCTCTCAATGTGGGCTGTCCTGAAAGACTACTGGAAAAGACGTTACCGGTAAGCGTAACTCAATTTTTTTGGCACTTAAAGCGAATGTTCCCTGAAAAAATAAAATAAAAGTCAGCAGGTACAAATACTGCAGCTGCTGACTTTTAATACCAGCACACTTACCTGTCCTGTAGTCCAGCGCCGTCCGCAGCAGAGGACGAGCGATCGCTCGTCACTCTGCTGCCCCCACGTCATCCTCGGTGAGGGAACCAGGAAGTGAAGCGTTCCAGCTTCACTGCCCGGTTCCCTACGGCGCATGTGCGAGTCGCGCTGCGCCATGCTGACTGGTTCCCACTGTGTTCTCTGAGCTGTGTGTTTCCCAGAACACAACAGGGGGGACAGGATCTGACGTCATGCCCGCAGTCTACCCGCAGACACTGTGGCCGGAAGTGGGTGCAAATAACTGTCTTTAGACAGGTATCTGCACCCCCCTCCCCCTGAAAGGTGTCAAATGTGACACCGGAGGGTGGAGGGTTCCGATGAGCGGAGGTGGAGGGTGAAGCTCCGCTTTAAAGTTATAGCTTGTAAACTCTTGTTTGCAGTGATCAATGTTTTTCCACACTGGTCACTGCTAGGACACACTTGTATAATGTCTGCAGTCTCTGATCATCTTCTGTGTTATTTGTTTTCAAAAAGCTTTATTGTAAATATATTGAAAAGTAATACAAGGTCATGAAAGAGTGAGTGCAAGGCCAAAGAGCACAGGCACACATTGAAATATCTGAATACAACATGAGAATTTATATACAGAACATATTACACGTCTATGTAAATATACTGATACATGACTCAACTGACATAAAAGTAAACCTGAGACACAATCGTCATGTGGTAATGCTACGGTCTAAAGGGAGACCGAGGAAAGGCTATCCTGGAAGCAGAGAGCCAGAAAAAGAAGATAAGGAAAAAAAACATAAATACACAATAAGGAGATAAAAGAAAAAGGTCAGTCTTGGAGTCTGAAAAGAAACCATTGGTTCCATTTGGCATCAAACTTAGGCAGCGAATCATACAGGGTATGGAAAAAAATTTCAGAGAGCATCATTTGGTCTACCCTAGTCAGTATTAACGAGAAAGGGACCACGTCCGTCTTCCAGCAAAGGGCAATAGCCCACAACATGGCAAGGCAGATCGAGTGAATGAGCCTAACCGTGGGAATTGGTACTTCTGTGATTTTGTCAAAAAGAAGACAGTGAGTATGCTTGAGATCTACGTGTTCCCCTGCGACATTCCCAGAACAAATGGATATAAGAGCCTGGCTCCCCACAACCCCTAAAGCAAGACTGGGAAACTTGTGGGAACATACTGTGTAGACGCATAGGGGTGTAATACCAGCGGGTTAGCAGTTTAATTGCTGTTTCCCTGACTGTGAGGGAAAGAGTGCATTTGCGCATATTGATCCAGCAGGACTGCCAGTATATTTCAACTCAGTAGACTGAGGAGCTGCAACCATCATGATATATATCCCTGATATTAGACCCCTGCCCCTAGGTGCTGAACTGCACAAAGTCTCAAAGTCAGAAGGACGGTCCGCAGGGGGGGTTCCGTAATGGGATTGAAAAAAGTGTCGGATTTGGAGAAAATGAAAGAATTCCCTCCCTAGGATACCAAATTTAGCCTGCAGTGTTGCAAAGGATACAAACTTGGAGTCCTGTAGGAAGTCCCAAAGTCTGGTCAGGCCCAAAGCCACCCAAGTCTGGAAAGACTCAGGGCAGGAATAGGCCGGGGTAAAACGTGAGTCCCCTACAAATGAGGCATTCAAAGGGGGACATGAAACCAGGCCAAACTTGGCTTTGTAACTGTCCCAGAGGTCCAGAGAGGAGGCTACTATGAGATTTTTGGAACGGAGGGCATATCCTGTCAGATTCGAGGACCACATGAGGCCAGGGATATAAAATGGGGCAATCGAGTCCTGTTCAAATCTAACCCACGGAGCTTTAGGATTACGGATATTCCATTGGGCCTGTTGAGAAAATTTACTGGACAAATAATAGAGCCAAATCTGGGGAACCCCCAGTCCTCCCCTTTTAGAGGAACGATAAAGTACATCCTTCGCAAATCTAGGGGGTCTATTCTTCCAAATGAAATTGTTAAATAGGGATTGAATTTTGAGGACATAAAGTTTGGGTAATCTAAGTGGAAGGGATCTAAATAAATACATTAATTTAGGGAGACAAGTCATCTTCAGGGCAGTCACTCTACCTAAAAATGATATATGGAGAGGAGCCCATGCTCTGAGCAGTTGTTTAATTTTAGTAACCATAGGGGGATAATTTGTGTCAAAGAGTTTATGATAGTCATTAGTGAGATTAATACCTAGGTAAGGAAGAGATTGAATAGCCCAGGAGAATTTAAAATTGTGCCTAAGGTGATCAAGTTCAGAGTGGGGGTAACCTACGGGGAGGGCAGCAGACTTTGAGACATTTACCGCAAGACCAGAGACCTTAGCAAATCTGGACAAAGTATTAAATAGGTTAGGCAGGGTAACCAGAGGGTTGGTGATAAACATTAATACGTCATCTGCATACATGCAGAATTTATATTCAGCCTGGCCCTTACGGTAACCTGAGATATCTGGGTTACGCAACATTTCAATCGCCAGGGGTTCAAGGGCCAAGGCAAAAATTAGGGGAGAGAGGGGGCACCCCTGTCTCGTCCACCTGCCCAAACTAAAGAAATCGGAGCTACAACCCGGTATCTTGATCCGGGTGCGTGGGTTGTTATACAATGCTAGGAAGGCTTGCAGAAATTCCCCTCTAAAACCCATGCGACTTAATAGGGCCGAAACATAGTCCCACGAAACACTATCGAATGCCTTTTGTATGTCTAGGCTCAATAGGATCAATTTTTTGGAGTATAGATTGGCATCTTGGATTATGTTAGTTGCTAGACGGATGTTGTCCGTGATTAGACGATGGGGAATAAAGCCTGCCTGAAAAGGGGATATAAGGGAGGAAATCACGTTTGCCAAACGGTCTGCCAGAATTCTGCTAAAGATTTTGAGGTCATTGTTAATTACGGATATGGGCCTGTAGTTTTGAGGGAGGGAGTGATTCTTATTTGGTTTAGGGATTAGGGACATGCTCGCAAGTAGCATCTCCTCTGGAAGGGGGCCACCCTGCAAAAACGAGTTGAACAGTTGTGCCATTTTGCCTGAAAGTGTAGGAGCGAATTTTTTAAAATATAGAGAGGAAAAGCCATCCGGGCCTGGGGCCGAACCCAATTTCAAGGCCTTGATCACAGCAGAGACTTCCTCTTGTGAGACCGGGGAGTTCAATTTCTTTACTTGAGAGGGAGAAAGGGTAGGAACCGGGATAGCGTCCAACCAGGCCAGATCTTCATCAGAGGGATTCGACGGAGACCGCGCCAGGAGGGAGGAGTAGAATTTGGTAAAAACCTTTAGGACCTCCTGAGGGTGTGAGGTGGTCGAGCCCGAGTCATCAGTGAGCTTGTAAACATGAGGGGGCGCGGTGAGGCGGTTCAGCCTTCTGGCTAACATGGCCGAGGGGGTACTACCATGCAAGAGGAATTTCGCCTTTGCCCATCTCAGGGCCTTCTCAGCCTTAGTGGTGAGCAAAGTGTCTAGCTCCAGGCGTTTCTTGTCAATATCTACCCTAATAGACTCCTGGGAGAGTCCGTTCGTGTTTTTATATAGGGAGTCTAAGTCAGCAGTAAGATCTAGTATTCGCTGTTTGTTCGTCCTATTACGGGCAGAAGCAATCTCAATCAGCTTACCCCGTAGAACAGCTTTATGAGCCGTCCAGACCACAGAGACAGGGGTTTCAGGGAGGGCGTTAAGTTCAAAATATTGATCGATGGACCTTTGAATCTCAGCCTCGACCGCTGCATCCGAGAGGAGAGACTCGTTCAATCGCCATGCAAAAGGCATGGGGGCAAGACCAATAAAATCTGTCTCAAAGGATGCGATCTGGTGGTCAGACCAGACGCATGGGAGTATCGCAGCATCCCTAGAGTTCGCTAAAATAATGGGCGAGACAAAAATGTAGTCCAGCCTGGCTGAACTGTTGTGGGGGTGAGAAAAAAAAGTAAACTCCCTGGCCCCAATATTGTGAGCCCTCCATGAGTCAATTAATTGGTGGTCTTTCAGTGCCCGCACCAGCGATTTAGGAAAAGCCCTGGCAGATGCAGAGATCGAGGTCCTATCCAGAGAGGAGTTGGCCACCAGGTTAACATCCCCACCCACTATCATGTGCGGGGACTGAAACATAGTGAGGTGTTCAAAAAAAGTGGTAAAAAAAGAGGCAGGGGGGTCATTGGGAGCATACACACTAGCTATAGTCAGATCTTTGTTATTCAGGGTTCCCTTGATAATGACATATCTGCTTTCTTTATCCCTGAACACCTTCTTGACTTCAAAGGGGAGGGAGGAGTGTAGAAAATAGCAGCACCCCTGCTCTTGGACGAATGCAGTGTAAAAAATGATTGGGGGTAATGCCGATGAAAAAATTTAGGGTGGGAAGATTCAGAGAAATGCGTTTCCTGAATTAGGAGTATCTTAGCCTGAAGTTGGTTATAATGAGCAAAGGCTTTTTTACGTTTAACTGGAGTGTTAAACCCCCGGACATTATGGGAAATACATTTAATCCCCATCACAAACCATATAAAAGGACTACCATCTGGACAGTGAAAATAGGGCAATTTGATTGTGAAACCACTGCAGAAAATCAGGGGACACATCACCAGAGCAGGGGATACAACCACACTGCCGCCTCCCACATAATCATAAGAAAAAGTATACTCCTGACAAAATCGCATGCAAAACATAACATAGAGCCAAATGAGACAAGACAAATGGATGTACCGACCAGAACCGCAAAAAAAAAGAGCAATTGTAGAGAAAAAAATATTTGAAAAACAAAGAAAAAGAAAGTTATCTGGATCAGGTGGGGAGTTCAAACCTGATAATAGGAGAAACCAAAAGAGACCTCCAGGTCTCAAGACCAGCCATAAACAAAAAACAGAAAAGTGCATAGTAAAACTAACGGATGGAGTGAGGTAACTGAGTCGGCGGGGCGGGAATCATCCGAGTCCCACGGACACTCCGCATGGTTACAATCGATGTCCAATAACAGCTGGGCGGGGAGGTCATGCAGCAACTCAAACAGATGAGCCCGAGGAACCAGGGCTAAAGTAGAAAATATGCATGGTGCGAAAATTGTAAAAAAAAAACAAAAAACTCAGTACTCAGTCAATTCCCATACCTCCGATGTCATATCTGATCCTCCTGCGATCTCGGCGGGGTGGAGGGGTGCGCCATAGGGGAGATGGTCTGGGAGTCGAAGGGAGACGACGGACCGCTTCAGCCTCCAGAAGGCCCAGCTTTACCAGGATTTCTTGTCCCTCAAGAAGAGTAGTGGCCACGTAGGTCGACCCATTGTGGGGGATTATCAACTTGAAGGGGAAATCCCCACTTATATCGGATACGTGCGGCCTGTAGTGCTGTGGTGATTTATTTTAATCCTCTGCGCCTTTCCAGGGTGGCCTGGGAAATATCAGGGAAAATCTGCACTACCTGGTCGTCTAGGGTGATCCGTTGCTGGTTCCGCGCAGCCCTCAGGATCTCCTCTTTCGTAAGGAAGTCCTTCATACAGAGAACTACGTCTCTGGGTGGTTTGTCCGCCGGGGGCTTCGGCCGAAGCGCCCTGTGGATCCGATCACAGGTAAAGGCGGCAGAGTTACAGTTCGGTAGCAGGGACTTGAAAAGGCGGACCACCGCAGGGATCAACTCGGTAACCGACTCCGGGATACCACGTAGGCGGAGATTATTGCATCGGTTACGGTTATCGAGGTCCTCCATCTGGGCCTGGATGAGGGAGAACGCCGATGCCAAGTTTTCATGCTCCCGACTGAGGTCGTTGTAGGCCAGGGCGAGCTCGTCGTGTTTCGTCTTGAGCCTATCCGTCCTCGTGCCCAAGGCCGCAATCTCCTGGGATAGAGTGTGGGAAGTCTTGTGGAGCTCCGTTTGGAACTTGGCGGCCAGCCTGGAATACATAGCCTCCAGGCTGGAATCCAAATCTGCCTTCGATAAAGCCGGAGCGCCGGGCTCAGAGGCATCAGAGGCGTAGAGTTGAGAAGGGTGAGGAGACGAGGGTTGCGCGCCATCCCCTCCGGCAGCGGCGCTATCTTGTAACATGCCGTATGATTCCCTGGTGTGGAGCAGATAATGAGTCAGGGTCTTCTGAGCTGAGCTCTTGTTGTTTTTCTTTTTCTTGGTAGTAGACATGCACCGCAGTCAAGAGGCTCGAGGGGTGATAAATTTGAGGATATAAATGCAGAATATAGCCCTCTATGAGCCGGGATCAGCCCTGTAGCTGCAGAGCTAATCCCTCAGGCGACCATCCCGTTCAGCGCCGCGCATGCGCCCCCCATCTTCTGTGTTATGACCACAGTCTGACCTTCTCTTATGTTATATATGCAATCTCTGACCCTCTCCTGTACAATGTCTGCAATCTCTGACCCTCTCCTGTACAATGTCTGCAATCTCTGACCCCCTCCTGTACAACGTCTGCAGTCTCTGACCCTCGCCTGTACAATGTCTGCAGTCTCTGACCCTCTCCTGTACAATGTCTGCAGTCTCTGACAATCTCCTGTACCATGTCTGTAGTCTCTGACCATCTCCTGTAGTATTTCTGTAATACAGGGGGCTACAGGCACAGTAGGTTCTGAGGGAAGGTGTACCTAGGCATTGTGGATAGTGAGGGATGGGGGGCCCAGGCATGTTGGGTTTTTTCCTATTTGTGTATGTTTAGGTGACATGGGGGCGAGGGGGGAATATGGGGAGGGGCGTGCCACAGGATTAGCTCGCACAGGGCGCCTGAACACGTAAGGCCGGCCCTGCCTGGAGCATCCTAGTTTGAAGCAGGAATGGGTTGAGAATGGGGTAGAGCTAAAAAGCTCAGGATTTAGTGGAGTGCCCAGCAGATAAAGCTGCTTTCAAGCAAACTGGACAAAAGGAGATCCAGTTGATGTCTGCCTCTGTCATAGAGGCTTTCATCTTACACTCTGACCAAAATTCTTTGTTCTGCCTTTTAAGTTGCCTCCTTTAAAAAGCAGATGTGACTGAGCCCCCCTGATCCTTTTGGGATCCCTGAGGCCTCTTCAGGCCACTCAGGCTTTTCCCCTACACCCCCTGCTGGAACATGCAGTGTATGCTGATTGGAAATATCCTGATAGGATTTTGTTCCTCCTTGAGGGGGTTTCCCTTTTATATCCCATGGATCAAAAGTTCATTAAAAAATTGAGCAGGCCAGCCGTAGATGCAGCTGTCTCTTCCTCAAACAAGAACTTAACTTGACTGGTAGATACCGCACATGGCTAGAAAGACCCCGTTGACAAGAAACTGGAGTCATTATTAGGGCTTCCTTTTTCTTGACCAGTTCAGCTCAGCCAGCTGTTGCAGCAATTGGTATTTGCCAGTCGGTAAAGGATCAGGTTATATGGCACAGACTCTTTTAGCTTAAGAACTGGTCAGCCAGGCTTCTATTTGAAAAGTTATTGTCAGGTTTCCATTTTATTTTAGAGAACGTTTATTCGGTGATCATTTGGATAAATATATCCAAAAGATTTCCGGAGGGAAGAGTTCTCTACTTCCTGTGAAGAAAAGCACCAGACGTCCCTTGTTTAAAACCTCAGGGAGTGCTTCCTCAAATGTCTCAGCATCAAGGCGGTTCCCCTGCCAACAGGGCGCTAGGGCCAGGGGAAAGCCGCAAGGCCAGGGTCAGATAAAAGGCCCTGGGTCCAAGATTCTTCTAAACGCAGCACCAAGCCCCCCTTTTGTGGGGGCGCCCCCACTCCATGAAGGGGGGGAGAGGTTGCTGCACTTTGCGGACATTTGGAAATCAACAATTCAGGACGAATGGGTCACCTCAATTATATCTCACGATTACAGGCTGGAGTTGCGGGGGATGCCCCCCCAGAGGTTTTTAAGATCCAGCATTCCCTCGGTTCCTCCAAAAAAATAGTTACTTCAGGCACTACATCATTTAGTGCATCAAGGAGTGATTGTAGAGATTCCGATACTCAAAAAGGGCACAGGGTTTTACTCAAACCTGTTTATGGTTCAGAAACCAAACGGGGACATCAGGCCCATTTTGGACCCAAGATCTCTGACTACTTCCTCAAATGTCTCGGCATCAAAATGGTTCTGCCACCAACAGGATGCTAGGGCCAGGGGAAATCCGCAAGGTCAGGGCCACTTAAAAGGCCCTCGGTTCAAAATTCTTCTAAACCCAGCACCAAGCCCTCCTTTTGAGGGGACAACCCCACTATATCGAGTGGGGGGGGAAGGTTGCTGCACTTTGCAGACCTTTGAAAAAAAAACTATTCAGAACGCGTGGGTCACCTCAATTATATCTCGCAGTTACAGGCTGGAGTTGCAGGGGGTGTCCCCCAGAGGTTTTTAAGATCCAGCGTTCCCTCGGATCCTCTAAAAATAAACTTATTACTTCAAGCACTACATCATCTAGTGCATCTAGAGGTTCCATTATTCAAAAGGGCCACAGGGTAAACACCAGGCCCATTTTGGACCTAAAGATCCCTGAACAGGTATCTAGCAATACAGTCCTTTTGGATGGAGTCTGTCCGCTCAGTAGTAACCTCACTCCAGAGGGGAGACTTTCTAGCCTCCATCGATATAAAAAACACGTATCTATATGTTTACATATACCTATTTTTTCAGCCTCATCAGAGGTTCCTACATTTTGCAGTAGAGGTATGTCATTCTCAGTTTTCGGCTCTACCCTTTGGGCTAGCTACAGCTCCCCGGGTGTTTAGGAAGGTTCTAGCACCAGTACTGGGTCTTTAACGGGCCCAAGAGATTCTGGTGCTCTGGACAACCTCCTGCTCAGAGATCACTCAGTTCAGGCTCCAGAACAGAGCATAATATACACAGTGCAGTATTTGAAGATCTTGGGCTAAATCATAAATACAGAAAAATCAGCTTTGAAACCAGCTCAAAGTCTAAAGTATCTAGGTTTGATCCTAAACACCGTCCAAGCAAGAGTTTTTCTTGCCACACGTAAGGCTCCCCCAGGCATAACCCACACCCTGCTCTAGGAGCCTCAGTATTTTTCTGCCTAACGACAGGAGAGGAGTCAGGCACTTCTAGAGTCCTGTACTCTGGAGTTTTTTTCTTGCAATTTTTCTCGCTTTTATTATTTTGTTCCTGCATTTTTGAATCCTGTGATTCTTTTATCAACAGCCGACTGGGTGACAGGCTGGGTCCTCGACCCTTGTAGTCCCCCCATGTTCGGCCATCGAGCGTGTGCCGGCCCTTAGCTCAGCTTTGGGACGTCCACGACAGGCCCCGTTGCTTCAGGGGCGGCCGGGGAACTTCGGTTCTAGGGCACACATATGACCGGTCTCTATGGCTGTGTCACAGTGTGTCTGGCCGACAGCCATGCCGTTTACGCACGTTGGTTCTGTCTGGGATACCTCCAGCCGGGTAGTCGGAGGACCGGTAAGTAGTGGCCCCTTACTCAGGTAAGTGGTCTGGCTGGAATGTTCCCAGGGGAGGTCGACTGGGGTTTTTTCCCTGCTTTCCTCTCTCCCTTATTCCTCTCCCTCTTTCCCTTGTGGGTAGCGGCTGTGAGTTTTTTTTTTTTCTGGGGCTCATATACACCCGGACCCGTGTGTGTAGCGGGGGCTGTGTGTTGTCACTACAGAGGGCTGTGGTGTTCACTACAGGGCCTTTCATGTGTGTTGTGAGGTGATTTTTTTGTGCTGGCATTTGCTGTGTCACTGTCTTTTTAAATGCTGCGCAACAGCCACCATTTTACCGGAGCCCCGCTCTATATAGCTCGGCGGCCATTTTCCTGTGGTCCTATGCTGTTTTCTCAGCATTCGGCGGCCATCTTGCTTTTTCGTCTGCCTCGTGTGACTGCTTTGGCGCTGCAAAAGACCGCAGATCTGTCTGAGGAGAAGACAGACACAGCTCTGCACGGCTTCTCAGCACACCTTGTCCTTCTCGGACCGCGCTGCACCGGGTGGGGTGGTGAGAACCAGGGGCCCCCATACTCTGCAATAGCAGCAAGGAGGTGACCAGTGGGGGTTTTTTGTCCTGCTTTGCAGGGTGGGTGACTCAGCGCTGACACTATGGAACCTGAGCCAGGTCTCCCTCTCCAGCTATGCCTGAGTTAACCCTTAACGCCCCTTCCCCTGCCACATCTGTTATGTTGGCTGTCCTGGGTTTCTTGCCAGGTTTGAAGCAGCTAGTGCCTGGATGGGGGGTAAAAAGCGCCCCCTCCCTGAGCCTGCTTATGGGGATGTCTCTGACGCAGAATCTGTTTTTCTGGTTCTGTTATGTCAGAGGCTGCGGGCTTAACCCACATGGATAGTGAGGATGACTCTGCTGCAGAGTTAGTTGCTGGCAAGAATTTGTTGGAGCTCTTGTTTCTGCGGTGCGTGAGACTCTAAAAATTGAGGATGTGGCGGAGACACCACCGTGTCAGTACCTTTTGGGTTCCGCAGACCGCCACGCACCGCTAAAGTGTTTCCTTGTGTTCCTTATTTGGACAATATGTTATACAAGGAATAGGATGCACCGCAAAATGTTTGTCAAAAAACTTTGCAACCCGTTACTCCCTTGAAGGAGACTTAAAAAAAAAAAAAGTAGGTCTCTCCTCCGCCAGTGGACCCCCCTGAGTCCAGACTGAGCAAGACCACCACGTTGCCTGTGGAAGGGGCTCCTGCATTTCAGGATCCCGCTGATAGGAGAGTGGAGGCCGTGGCCTGCTCCCTATTCACGGTGGTGGGTTCGGGGGGGGGGCGGCTCTGGCCGGGGCCCTGGTGGCACAGGCCCCGACTGAAAGGGCGAAGCTCCTGCTGCAGGAGTTGGAAGAAGGGGACGCTTCCGAGTCTTCTAGGGACCTGGCTGAACAATTGGTTCAGGGTCAGAAATTTCTCTGCGAGGCGGCCATGGATACGATCCGGGGCTTCCGTCTATGCAGTGGTTCTGCGCCGCCTTGTGTGGCTGAAGAGCTGGTCTGCGGACTAGTCCTCTAAGGAGGCCTTGGTGATGGCCTTAAAGGGTGAACGATCCTTTTGGGACTTCCCTGAATGGCATCATTGAGGATGCCACGGGTGGTAAGTGCATGCTGTTCCCACAGTCTGAGAAGGGCTAGGGACCTCGCCCTGTGCAAGGACCCTACTTGACTACCTCCAAGCGTTTTTTCGCCCGCCCTGTGCGGTGGGGGTAGGTCTACATGGTGCTTAAATCCCCGCCGCGGGGCAGCAGCGCACCTGATACCGCATGCCTAACAAGTCTGCGGACATACCTGCTTCCGCCTGAAGGTCTGCTCCCGCCCGTGTCTCGGGTGGGAGACTGGCTTTGCACATTCGTGGCTCGGTGGAGGTCTCTCCTCTCCGACCGTTGGGGTTTGCGAAGTGGTTTCCTTGGGGTACAAGATTGAGTTTCTCTCTTGTCTGCCAAACAGGTTTTTTCCCTCCGGCCTCTGACCTCCTCCGGTTCGCCGGTTGGCTCTGTCAGGGGCTGTCCAGGATCTTCTGGTCAGGGGAGTGATTGTGCCAGTTCCCTCGTTGGAACGGTCTCAGGGGTTTTACATTATGTTTGTGTCCCCACGGAGGATGGGGCCCGGTCAATCCTGGGCCTCAAGTCCCTCGTTTGTTTTGTCAAGGTGCAAACTTTCAGGTGGCGTCGATTCGCTTGGTAATAGCGGCACTCCATCAGGGGGATTTTCTGGCATCCTTGGATGTCATGAACGTGTACCTGCATGCTCGCATATCCTCAAAGCACCAGAGATTCTTTGCTTTGCGGTTGGGGGGGACCATTTTCAATTGGTGTCCTTCCCATTCGGCGGGTTTTTGCCAAGGTGCTCGTCCCGATACTGGCCCGGCTGTGACAGCGGGGGTTTGTTACCATGGGATGTCTGGACGACATTCTCCTACGAGCTTCTTTGAGCTCTGCATTGGTGGAGCCGTGTCTATCACGTGTCAGGCTCTCCGAGTGTTCGGCTGGTTTCTGGATTGTCCTGAAATCGGGGTTGATTCCGTCTCAGGGACTGGAATACCTGGGACTAGTCCTGGATTCCGCCGGGGCGGGAGTGTTTTTCTCCTAACGGAAAAACTTCAGACTCTGCTATCTGCTGTGCAGCAGTTGCCGACCCAGAAGCGGTCATCTCTGCGATTCTGCAGGAAGGTTCTGGGTCCGTTGGTGGCCTCTTTCGAGGCGGTTCCGTATGCCCAATTCCACGCCAGGGTACTACGGAGGGAACTGCTGTCACGATGGGACTAGCTTCCTTCATCTCTGGATTACCAGATTCAATTGAGTCATCTGATCATGTCTCCCCTGGTGTGGTGGCTGGCGTTTCCGGTGCTTCGGGCCGGAAAGTCGTTTTTCTGCAGGCCACTGGACAGTGGTCACGACGGATGCCAGCCTCTCCGGTTGGGGAGGGGCGCTTGAGGCACCCAGTCAGACCAGGGGCACTGGACTCAGGTGGAGTCCTGCCTACTGATCAACGTTCTGGAGCTCCGAGCAATCAAGCTTTGCCTTGCCAGGTGGTCCCTGGATCTACAGGGCCGACAGGTCAGGATCCTGTCCGATAACGCCACGGCCGTGGCGTAGGTTGATCGTCAGGGAGGCACACGGAGTTCTGTTGCAGCGACGGGGGTCGCGCACATCCTTTCGGTGGGCCGAAGGGTCCGTTCCGGCTCTATCGGCCGGGTACATTACGGGAGTACAGAATTGGCTAGCCGACCTCCTAAGTCGCACTACACTGGGCCAAGGAGTGTGGTCTCTCCACCCACAGGTGTTTCGGGGTCTGTGGCGAAAGTGGGGCACTCCGGACGTGGACCTTCTAGCGTCCCGTCTCTATCGGTAGGTGCCACGGTTCGTGGGCCAGGTTTAAGGACCCGTGGGCGGACGCGTCAGGCGCGTTGGTGGCTCCTTGGGGTCACTATCGCCTACTTTACACCTTCCCTCCTCGGAAGCTTCTTCCTCGCCTGCTGTGCAGAGTGGAAGCTGTAGGGATTCTATCAATCCTGATTGCCCCAGATTGGCCGCGTCACTCCTGGTACGCGGACCTGGTGCGTCTGGTGGCAGACGCCCCCCTAGCGTCTTCCCCTGGGAGTTGATCTTCTGTTACAGGGTCCGATCTTCCACCCTGTTTCACAGCCACCGGCTTTAGCGGCGTGGCAGTTGAGAGCCAGGGGCTGAAGGACCGAGGCCTATTGGGCTCGGTGGTCTCTACCGTGCTGCGTGCACGGAAGTCTACCTCACGTAGGATTTCTCATCATACATGGAAGGCCTACATCTCTGTGTGTGAGGAGATGAAATGGCACCCTCGTACATACGTGGTGTACAGGGTTCTGCTGTCTTTACAGCAGGGAGTGGTTCGGGCTCTCGCCTTAAGTACGGTTAGGAGCCAGATTTCTGCTCTGGCTGTTTTTACTTGCAGCGACCCTTGGCATCGCACTCCTGGCTGTGTACGTTGGGTCAGGGGGTCTGGCAGGTGGCCCCTCCGGTGCACCCTCCATTACCCCCATGGGACTTGAATTTAGTCTTTTCGGTGCTTCGGGATGCTCCCTTTGAGGACATTTGGGAGGTTTTTTGTTTATTGTCACAAAAGGTGATTTTATTTCTGGTAGCGATTACCTCGATCAGACGTGTGTCTGTCTGATCTGGCGGCCTTGTCTTGCAAGGCTCCCTACTTGGTCATCCGTAAGGATGAGGTGGTACTGCGGCCGCAGCCGTTTTTTCTCCCTAAGGTCGTTTCGGCTTTTCACATTGATGGGGACATTGTTCTTCCATCCTTATGTCCTCGGCCGAAATGCCAGGAGGAGGCCACTTTGCATCCTCTGGATGTGGTTCGGGCCCTACGAGTGTACTTATATGTTACGGTTCCGTTCCGGAAGTCGGACTCACTGTTCGTGTCGGTGGCTGGCCCTACAAGAGGGTCTGGCAGTCTCGTCGGCCACCGTTCCTAGGTGGTTCCGACGGATTGTCCTTCAGGCCTATGCCCTAAAGGGGCGTGCGCCCCCCTTTTGGGTTATGGCGCATTCGACCAGGGCGATCGGGGCCTCTTGGGCTTTCCGGCATCATGCCTCTGTGTTACAGCGGTGTTAGGATGCATCCTGGTCGTTAATCCACGCTTTTTCTAAGTTTTACGAGGTGGATGTGTGTGCATCTTTTGATGCCTCCTTCAGCCGCAGGTGTTACAGGCGGCAGTTTATGATTGGAGTTTCTCCGTTGAGCAACTCCGGTTTTTGTTTGGGGTGTAACCTGGTTTGCTGTGTTATTTTCCCACCCCTCGAATTTTTTTGACACTGCTTGGGGACTTCCCTAATGTCAAAGAAGGCTGTGTCCGTCTATGAACGGAAGAGAAAATTGGATTTTTGTACTCGTAAAATCAATTTCTCTGAGTTCATAGATGGACACAGCACCCACCCCTCCTTGGTTTGTACTGCTTGTTATGGACTGAGGCTCCTAGAGCAGGGTGTGGGTTATGCCTGGGGGAGCCACGCCCCCTGGGAGGAGCGGCACAAAGGAAAGGTTTTAACACTTTAAGTGCTGTTAAATTCTGCCTAAACTCTCCTGGTAGGAAGAAGCATAACCCTAATGTCAAAGAAGGCTGTGTCCGTCTATGAACTCAGAGAAATGGATTTTACGGTGAGTACAAAAATCCTATTTTTCCTACAGTCAGCTTTAGAATTCAAATTGGCTTTGAGTACAATCGGAGGTCAGGTTTCAGCCCTATCTATATTTTTCCCCTTTATGCAGGGGGGAATTTGTTTGCTTCCCCCCATTAGGTCACCTATGTGTCCTTGGGACTTGAACTTGGTGCTGTCTGTGTTACAGAAACAACAATTCGAACCTATTTAGGAAATTCCATTAGACTTGCTGTCACGCAAGCTAGCCTTCCTGATGGCCATCACTTCAGCTAAGAGGGTGTTAGAGTTGGCGGCCCTTTCATGCAGGGAACCGTACTTGATTCTTTGTGTTAGGACCTGTTCCATCCTTTTTACCAAGATTGGTGTTGGCCTTTCATTTAAATCAGAACATTATTTTGCCTTCTTTTTTCTCTCAGCCTCGTTCGGCAGAAGAGAAACAACTGCATTCTTTGGACGTTGTCCGGGCAGTCAAGGTTTATTTGTCTAGATCTGCAGAGATCTGAGGATCAGACTTTTTTTTTTGTTCTACCAAAAGGACCCAAGAAAGGGCAGAAAGCTTCCATTGCCAATTGGGTTTGTCAATTGGTCATTCGGGCCTACGGTCTGAAACCTAAAGCTCCTCCCTTTAGGGTCAGAGCTCATTCTACCAGGGGTGTAAGAACCTCCTGGGCTTTTCGCCATTAGGTATCTGTGGCTGCTACCTGGTCTTCAGGGCATATGTTCACAAAATGTATCAAGTGGATGTTCGAGCCGCCGAGGATTCGGCTTTCAGCCGCAGTGTTCTGCGGGCTTGCGTAGAAAAACTGATGACTATTGTTTAGCAGGGTTTTTGCACTTTTTGCACCCCAATTTTTCTTTTTTGTACTGTTTAGACTTTTTTGCTATTTTTTTGGCACCTTATATGGACTGGTCAGGTCTTTCATTTATTCTGCCAATATTGCACTTTATTTCGTTTTTCTTTAGGATATATTCTTTCTGCACCTTATCTGCATTGCGGTTTGCACTATATTGTTTGTATCTCTCTTTAGCGCAAGATCATCATTATAATTGATTAACTGTTTACGTGTAAGGTGAACACCAATAGTTCTTGTAACTATTAAATACTTTTTTTTGTCACATTCACATTTTACTCTTAAGTAGCGCGAAAGACACCTTTTTATTTTCACACAAGCAGGATAGACACTCGTGTAGTATTTCGGTAAAATTTAATGAGCTTAAAATTAATTGCACTTACAGGGTAAAACTCTGAATGTGCAGTGTATCATAAGACAGCGGTGTCTCCTCGGGCTTCCTCTGCTAGCTGTATGCTGTAACCATTAACCTCTGGGGATTGGCTGATGTGATCGCGTCATCATGTACGATGATTATATAATCCCACAGCACCATCTTTAGTAAGGGCTGAACGGGTTGTACTAATGGCAACCGTACCATAACAAACTAAATATAGAGGGAGCCAAGGAAATAATGTAAGAAATGCTTCCGCCATCTAGTGGCAGATACATAATAGCACTGATGTATGAAATAACAATAGGTCACAGCATCAACCAGCGTTGGAAACCGAGGAGGCACCTCGGTTTCTCAACAGCATCTCAATAGTCATAGATAATGAATGTAAAAAATGCATTTTTTACATCAAAAGTTTTAAAATCATACATGGAATTTTTTTTTGTTGCCATAAATGATTTATAACAATGCATATAGATAATAAAACGAGACATAAGATAAAATATGAAAGGATATTTAAGGGTTTCAAGCATTATTAATAAAACAATTGATGTCCCAGTCGACGTTTAGGCCAAAGGGGCAGGTATAACCTCATGTCAAATATCCATTTGGTTTCAAGTCTAGAAATGGACCTAATCTTGTTAGTACACTCCTTCAGTGGGGACACATTTTGTCTATAGGTAAACACAGGGTCCCTTTTAATTTTTTTTATCATGGTATTTGGCATAATGTCTGGATAAATTGTTTGGTGAACCCACGTTTAATATTGCTAACATGTTCATCTAAACGTACATGTAAAGCTCTTTTAGTACATCCGATGTATTGTTTAGAGCACTGACATTGGATCAAATATACAACACACTCAGTGGAGCATGTAATAAATGATTCAATGTTGTAATACCTGTTCGTCTGAGTAGACTCAAAGGTTTCACATTTTTTTTCCCCCTCTGAAGGAGTTAATTTGACAGATGTTGCATTTCCTGTAAGGAAAGAAGCCCTTCATTGACTGGAAAAATGAGAGGCGGATCTATTACATTAGGGCATGGGTGCCCAACCGCTGGCCCGGGGGCCACATGTGGCCCGCGGCGCCCTCCCAAGTGGCCCGCCATGTCTTGCTCTGAGATGGCGGGTCGGCATGCCCAGATCGCGGGCTCCTGACCCGCCATCTCCGAGCATTAGTGAATGGGGTCATGTGCTTGGGGCTGGCCTATCCATGATCGTGGCGAGGCTGGCCTATCAGTGATCACGGTGGGGCTGGCCTATCGTGATCATGGCTAGGCTAGCCTATCTGCGATTATGACCAGGCTGGCCTGGAGTCCCGCCTCCACCCCTATGAACACTGCTGCCTTCACCTCCTCCAGGCCCCTCTCACCTCCAGACTGATAGAAGATACAAGTTGCAGGTGAGGGGGTGGATACGGTCTGGGGAGAGAGGGAGCAGCCAAAGATAAATAAGAAAAAAACTCCTGGTGTCGGTATAAGCGTAGAAGTCAGTGCAGTGTAGAAGTCAGTGCAGTGTAGAAGTCAGTGCAGTGTAGAAGTCAGTGCAGTGTAGAAGTCAGTGCAGTGTAGAAGTCAGTGCAGTGTAGAAGTCCACAGTGCAGTGTAGAAGTGCAGTGAGGTGGACTGTGCAGTGAGGTGGACTGTGCAGTGAGGTGGACTGTGCAGTGCAGTGAGGTGGGCAGTGCAGTGAGGTGGACAGTGCAGTGCAGTGCAGTGAGGTGGACAGTGCAGTGCTGTGAGGTGGACAGTGTAGTGTAGTGTAGTGATCATTGTAGTGTAGTGGACCGTGTAGGAATCAGGTAGTGTAGTGGACAGGTAGGTCAGTGTAGTGGTGGCAAGGTTAGGAAGCAGGTAGGTTAGTGTAGTGGTCAGGTAGGTTGGTGCAGTGGTCAGTGTGGAAATCAGGCTGGTTTGTACTATTGTAGGAAGTGAAGGGACTTGGGGGGGGGGGGGTGCTAAAAGTCCACAGGTTAGGGGGGGCGCAAATTACTTGCCTTGCCCCGGGCGCTGACAAACCAATACGCCACTAATGCTCATTGTGGCCCGTGACCAGTTACCAAGTCGATAAAGTGGCCCTCGCTCCTCCAAAGGTTGGGCGCCCCTGCATTAGGGGCAATGCTATGTCGTAAGGAGGGAGCTCCTCTGTAGATGACTACTGGTTGGTCGGGGATAACTGGACCTAATATCTTTTATAATTTTTTAGTATGTTCCAATGTCTACTAAAAATCTTTTTAACAGAATAATGTTGAGTAGAATATCCAGTGATCAGGGAACATTCAAATGTATTGTATTGGGCCATTTAGCATAAGATCTCTGTCCAGATGCCCAACGTTTTTATTGGTCTCGTCGATCTCCTCTTCCACATAGCCCTTATCCAGAAACCTCGATTTTAGACTTGTGCTTGCTGCTGATAATCTAAGATGGAAGTGCAATTGCGCCTAATGTGCTGAAATTGTTCTTTGGTGACTGCCTTTAACCACGATGCATAATGACAACTAGTTAGCGGAATGAAGGCATTTCAGTCCGTCTCCTTAAAGTGGGTGGTGGTAGTCAAACATCAATCCTTAACTATGATGTTAAGGTCAAGGAAATGGATCTGAGATTGACTAGCTTCAAACTGTAATGGCATACCTCTATCATTTGCATTTAATTTGGCAAAAAGGCCTCGAGAGAGAGGGAACATCGCCCTCCCACAGGAGAAGGACATCATCAATGTACCTTCTCCATAGACTCAATACCCTCGGGGGGGTCAGTATCAATTACCTCCCTTTCTCAACAAGCCAAAAATAAGTTGACAAAACTAGGGACGAATTTGGCAACCATTGCGACGCCACAGGTTTGTAAAAAACAGTTACCACCAAACCAGAAATAACTATGGCTTGTGGCAAAAACCAATAGTCCAATAATAAAAAAACTCTGTGTTGATGTTAAATTGTGAACAAGATAGAATTTCACCGCCTCTAGGCCATGTTGATGTGCTATAATGGTGTAGAGAGAGGCGACATCGGCTGTTGCCAAGGTGAAACCCTCTCTCCATCCACATTCAGCCAATAGATTAATCACTTGAGTGGTATCCCTCAGATATGAAGGAGTGGTTACAACTTGAGGCTGTAAAAATTAACGTATCTGCGTATTCTCGTCATTACCGAGATAATGTCTCGGATAATAGGGCGGCCTGGTGGTTTAGACAGATTTTTATGAATCTTGGGTAGATAATGACTGGTACCCTCGGTCCAGAGGGCACAAGGTATGCTTTTTTTTTTTTGGTAATAATGCCTAACTGGAAACCGTCATACATTAAAGATAAAAGTTCTCTCTTATATTTAACTGTAGGATTATTGGTCAATTGGGTATACGTTGTTTTTAGACAGAAGCCTATTAATTTCTTCAAGATAGTCACCTTTATTTAAAATGACAATACCACCGCCTTTATCTGTGGGACATATTACAATGTCATTACTTGCACAGATCTGTTTGAATTTTTTTTTTTTTTAAATCCACTTTATTTTTATTTTTATTTTCTTATTTCATACATAGATATGCCTATTCGGCATCCATTGCAATTCAATTAACATGCATTATACAACATTTTTACATTTCTATAATATTCCCATGGACATCTCTTTATTTATTATATATATATATATATATATAAAGTCCCTTTGCTGAACCCTACACTTTGGGCACATAGGAGTGTCCCTTCTTCCCCATCTATGTAATTGTGGCGCTGTTCTGTACGCCCTGTGTAGGATAAAGAGTTGCGACAATTTGTGCGACGCAGAAACGGACACCACCGGGACAGATTCAAGCGCCCTCTCCCACTGGTCTCCGTCTATCTCCCCGATGTCTTCCACCCACTTCCTTCCTAGGGAAGCATGGTTCTGAATTGTTGCTAGCAGTCCCTCATATATTTTTGTAATCAGTCCTCTCCGAGCTTCTTTTTGCAGAACCGCTGTCATCAAAGGCGACGGTGATGTTACCACCAGCGATCGTATTTGTTGTTGTTTCTGTAGGGCATGCCGGAGCTGGAGATACTGATAGAAGCCCCGCGGGGCTAATTGGTATTCCCTGCACAGCTGCTCGTAAGTTTTAAGCACCTCACCCTCGTACAGCTGTGAAAAGAACCAGATTCCCCTTTTTTTTCCAGGAAGTGAAGCCTGCTAGATCCTGTAGCTCTGCATATCTCGGATTGTTTCATATTGGAGTGAATGGTAGCACACCCTCTGTCCCCAAAGTTTTCCATAGCTCCCCCCATACCTTTCTGAGGAGGGTTCCTCTGGGTGCTGACTGTGGCATACTGGGCAAGCCCATCTCAAGACGAGAGGCTGCCTTTAACCACTTGCTTACTGGGCACATATACCCCCCTCCTGCCCAGGTGAAATTTCAGCTTTCGGCACTGCATCGCTTTAACTAACAATTGCGCGGTCGTGCGACGTGGCTCCCAAACAAAATTGACGTCCTTTTTTCCCCACAAGTAGAGCTTTCTTTTGGTGGTATTTAATCGCCTGTGCGGTTTTTATTTTTTGCGCTATAAACAAAAAAGTGAGACAATTTTGAAAAAAATACAATATTTTTTACTTCTTGCTATAATAAATATCCCAATTTAAAAAAAAAATAACATTTTTTTTTCTCAGTTTAGGCCGATACGTATTCTTCTACATATTTTTTGGTAAACAAAAAAAAAAAAAATCGCAATAAGCCGACTGGTTTGCGCAAAAGTTATAGCGCTTACAAAATAGGGGACAGAATTATTTTTTTTTAATTATTTTTTTTTACTAGAAATGGCGGCGATCTGCGATTTTTAATGGACTGCGACGTTATGGCGGACACATCGGACACATTTTTGGCGCCATTCACATTTATACTGCGATCAGTGCTATAAATATGCACTAATTACAGTATAAATGTGACTGGCATTGAAGGGGTTAACACTAGGGGGTGAGGAAGGGGTTAAATGTATCCCTGCTTAGTGTTCTAACTGTAGGTGGAGGGGGGGTGACTGGGGGGGTGACCGATCTATGTCTCTATGTACAAGAGACACAGATCGGTCTCCTCTCCAGAGACAGCACCGCTGTCTCTGTGTAAAACGGCAATGAGAGATGATCTCATATGTTTACATATGAGATCCTCTCTCATTGGCCGCACAGATCGCCTCGCGAACGGCCACTCTGATTGGCCGTTCGCGGCGATCTGTAATTGGCTGTGTCCGAGGGACACGGCCAACACAGATTTTCCCTGCAGCGCGCTCTGGAGCGCGCGCGGGGAACGCCCTAAGGGGCGGCCGTCAATTGACGGCGGTTTGGCTTTTGGGATCCGCACTGTAGCCGTCAATTGACGGCAGGCGGATCCCAAGTGGTTAATGAGGGAGCAATACCAATCACCAAGTTTCTATTTGGATCCTCTTTCTTCCCGCCCCCATCCCGCCAGCTGTTGTATCTGAGAGGCCAAAAAATATGTTTTAGGATGAGGTACTGCCAATCCCCCCCCTATCCTTTCCATATTGTAGAGTGGTTAAACTAATCCTGGCTACCTTCAACTCCCGCATCTGGGTATCAATTCTTTTGAACCATTTGTTCGATATCCATATCGGTGAATTATGGAAGATATATAGGAGTTGTGGAGCCCAGACCATTTTAATTACGTTGGCCCTACCTACCACTGATAGGGGGAGTTTGCACCAACTGTTCCATTTCTCTCTTTGTTTTACCAGTAGTGGACCCAGGTTCAGCTGATGATATTCAGTCATATTCGGAGAAACTATCACACCCAGATAGCAAAAACTGCTTGATATAGTAATCTGCTCTGCTTCTACCGGTAACTGCTCCCTCAACGGATCTATAGGCATTAATTTTGATTTGGACGAATTTATATTAAACCCAGAAAAGCCTCCAAATTCTTCTATTATCCCCATTGCTGTTCGCAGCGATGCTACCATATCACCTAAATATATAAGTATATCCTCTGCATATAAGGAGATCTTTTCTTCCCTCTGGCCCCTGCAGAACCCGACCTCCCCTGATGTTCTGAGCAGTATCGCCAAGGGCTCAACTGCCAGGGCGAACAGCAATGGGGATAACGGGCATCCCTGCCGGGTGCCTCTATGTAGCTCAAATGAGAGGGAGAGGTTATTGTTGACACAGAGTCTAGCTCTAGGTTTAGAGTAAAGCACCTTTACCCATGTTATAAACCTGCCTCCCAATCCTAACCTAGTTAATATTTCCAGGAGGTAGGGCCACTCCACACTATCGAACGCTTTGGTAGCATCCAGTGACAAAATAGCCCTACCCCCTGGATTATCCACCGGCACCTGCAAGTTCATATATAGTCTTCTTATACTATCGGCCGTTAAACGGTTAGGTATAAAGCCAGACTGATCTCGATGCACCAGCCTGTCTATAACCTGCGATAATCTTTTGGCCAGAATTTTTGCTAAAAGTTTGACATCTGTATTTAGTAAAGAAATTGGGCGGTATGAGTCTCGGGACAACTTATCTTTGCCTAGGAAGTAGTATTATTATAGCCTCCTGCATACTGTCAGGTAGGGGTCCTGTATTCACTGCCTCAGATAGTGCTTCCAGCAAGGGCTGCAATATAACCTCTCCATATTGAGAGTATACCTCCACTGGTAGTCCATCTGGACCTTGGGATTTATGTGGCGCGGCCCCTTCCAGAGCTTCCTTCAGTTCTGCCAGTGTGATAGGGAGATTTAGCATCTCCCTGTCCTCCTCAGCCAGTTGGGGGATGGGGCAGCCTTGGAGAAACGAGACCATCTCTGAATCTACAGTCTTGGTTCTGGAGGAATATAACTCCCTATAAAACTCATAGAAATCATTTAGGATGTCAGAGCTACTAGTGTGCGTCTCCCGGGATTCCACCATTATAGCCAAAATATTTGAGGAATCCCTTTGCTCCCTGGCTACCAGTGCTAGAATGTGTCCCGTATTTTCCCCTTCCTCGAAGTGGCTCTGTTGGTGAAAGTATCTTCTCTTCCATGCTGCCGCTAACAGTACTGAGTTGTACAAGGATTGCGCCTCAACCCAGGAATCCTGATTACTCTGGGAGGGGTCTGTTACCAGCGCTTGTTCTCTGTTATAAGTTAAGTTGAGATGTTTTCAAAGCCACCAGGTCCTTGACTACCATCTCTTTAAACATTTGTACAGATGGAGACACAAAACCAGGGGGGTTAAAAAGCAAAGAATTAGAAAAATTAGTATAGCATATTTGAGCCACACCAGTTTCTCCCCCACTATCCTGAGATGAGAGGCCTGCCTCTTTGGTTATCATTCTGGGAATTCCAGTAAATACCAAATTTGTTGTGGTAAACTGAGGCATACCAGTGGAAACCAATTGGCTCTGATTAACTATTGGGTTAAGAAGAAAATGTCTTTTGATATTTATTGTACAGATACATTTGTGGACATCAATGAATGTCTCAAATGTATTAAGTCTCCAGGGCGGTGCAAATTTTAGTTCCTTAACTGAGAACTCTTTGTTCACCTTGTGATAGCTGAACTGAACTCAAATTAAAAACACCACTTATGTTTTGTGTTTTCTTTTTTTTGGACCTGACTCACCTCCCCCCTCTAATTCCTCTTTAGGGTCCTCTCTATATTCCATTTGACTCTGGTAATTATATTAATTTTCATAGGCTTTTGTGTCTCCATCTGTGCAAATGTTTAAAGAGATGGTAGTCAAGGACCCGGTGGCTTTGAAAACACCTAGATTTAGAAGCAACAATGATTTTCAACTTAACTTGCAACAGATCTGCGCACGTAATGACATTGTTATACATCCCGCAGATAAAGGTGGTGGTATCGTCATTTTAAATAAAGGTGACAATCTTGAAGAAATTAATAGGCTTCTGTCTGATAACATGACGTATACCCAATTGACCAATAATCCTACAGTTAAATATAAGAGAACTTTTATCTTTAGTTGATGATGGTTTCCAGTTAGGCATTATTAACAAAAAAGAAAAAGCATACCTTGTGCCCTCTGCACCACTGGCACCAGTCCATAATTATCTGCCTAAGATTCATAAAAATCGGTCTAAACCACCAGGCCACCCTATCATCAGTGGTAACGGCGAGAATAGGCAGATACGCAACAGCCAATGTCGCCTCTCTACACCATAATATCACATCAACACGGCCTAGAGGCGGTGAAATTCTATCTTGAACAAGTCCACACTTTAACATCAACAAAGAGTTTTCATTATTGGACTCTTGGTTTTTGCCACAAGCCATAATTATTTCTGGTTTGGTGGTAACTTTTGTTTTACAAACCTGTGGCGTCGCAATGGGTTCCATATTCGCCCCTAGCCTTGCCAACTTATTTATGGCTCGTTGGGAAAGGGAGGTAATCGATATTGACCCCCGAGGGAATTGAGTCTTTGGAGAAGGTACATTGATGATGTCCTTCTCCTGTGGGAGGGCGATGTTCCCTCTCTCTCTAGGCCTTTTTGTCAAATTAAATGCAAATGATAGAGGTATGTCCTTACAGTTTGAAGCTAGCAATCTCAGATCCATTTCCTTGACCTAACATCATAGTTAAAGATTGATGTTTGACTACCACCACCCACTTTAAGGAGACGGACCAAAATGCCTTCATTCAGCTAACTAATTGTCATTATGCATCGTGGTTAAAGGCAGTCACCAAAGAACAATTTCAGCACATTAGGCGCAATTGCACTTCCATCTCAGATTATCAGCAGCAAGCACAAGTCTAAAATCTAGGTTTCTGGATAAGGGCTATGTGGAAAAGGAGATCAACGAGACCATATAAAAACGTTGGGGGATCTGGACAGAGATCTTATGCTAAATGGCCCAATACAATACATTTGGATGTTCCCTGATCACTGGATATTCTACTCAACATTATTCTGTTAAAAAGATTTTTAGTAGACATTGGAACATACTAAAAAATTATAAAAGATATTAGGTCCAGTTATTCCCTTGACCAACCAGTAGTCATCTACAGAGGAGCTCCCTCCTTACGACATAGCATTGCCCCTAATGCAGGGGTGCCCAACCTTTTGAGGAGCGAGGGCCACTTTATCGACTTGGTAACCGGTCACGGGCCACAATGAACATCAGTGGCGTATGGTTTGTCAGCGCCCGGGGCAAGGCAAGTACAGTTTGAAGCTAGTCAAACTCAGATCCATTTCCTTGACCTTAACATCATAGTTAAGGATGGATTTTTGACTTTAAGGAGACCGACCGCAATGCCTTCATTACGCTAACTGGTTGTCATCATGCATCATTTGTTAAAGGCGGTCCCCAATAGACAATTTCAGCGCATTAGGTGCAATTGCACTTCCATCTCAGGTTATCAGCAGCAAGCACAAGTCACAAACATTGGGGATATGGACCGAGACTTTATGCTAAATGGCCCAAGAAAGGCTAACCAGATTTTAGACAATAAATTTGGATGTTCCCTGATCACTGGATGTTCTTATCAACATTATTCTGTTAAAAAGATTTTCAGTAGACATTGGAACATATTAAAAAAAATATAAGATGGGCCGTGGCATGGACAGACATGTGAGCGGTCGCACTACACGGAGCTCCCGCAATTGAACCTCCATAGATCCTGGTCCCGCAACGAATCTGTGCCGTTCCCTGACCCAGAGACTCAGCCTTACCTCGCAAGCAGCTACAGGGGGAAAATCGGCACTCGCTGGAGCCCATGATGACCTGCAAAGGCGAGAAAGACGCTGCAGACACTGCGGTCATTGAGGCCCAAGATGGCGCCGGCTCCCCTCAGCCTCAGAGAATGGTTCGTGGAGCTGACAAAGTGCAGGAATCAGGTGGCAAGTCTCATAAGGTTTAGAAACAGCAGAGGAAGGAGCAGCCCAGAGACATGTTGTATTACCCGCAAAAGCTGCAGGGCCCTAGCTGCTCCCTTCCCCCACCGCTGCAGACCCTGCACATGAATCTTACAGGCAACATGGCGCCTCTTCCCTAGATGACACACTGCTCTTAGTTCTCCTGTACCCACCCCACACCTGTTTGATACTCTGCAGGAAGAGACACAACAGCCTACACTGACTGAAATCCTGCGTGCAGTGCAGAGGTGTACAACATCTGTTGATGGCCTAAAGGTGCAGTTTGGCGGTCTCACGGAGACAGCATCCCCCATGAGACAGGATCGCCAAAAGATCAGAGGGGACCACGGCTGTGGAGGGTAGGATCAGTGAGGTGGAGGACTTGCTACCCCCCTCACCAGAGATGCCAGAACTGCATTATAACAATAAGGGCAGGCGAACGCCAAAACCGACTACATTGAGAACCGTCTACGACAGACCAATGTCCGCATTGTGAGGCTCCCAGAGAGAGTGGAGGGTAGGGACCCCATGGCCTTTACAGAAATGTGGCTCCAAGAAATATTTGGCAAGGAGATGTTCACCACACTGTTCGCGGTGGAACAGGCACACTGCACGCTGCTTAGACTCCTTCCCCCTGGCAACCCACCAAGATCCATGCTTGCCAGGCTCTTGAATTATAGGGACAGAGAGATCATACTCTCATTGGCCAGGGAGAGGGGCCCAGTGCACTATAATGGGACTAAAATATAATTTCTTTATCGTACACCACAGGAAACAGAGCCATTTATTACATAATGGGTTAAGGGTCACCAGCGGTGATTGGACACTGTTACAACCAATTGAAGACAGTTCCCCTCCCATCAGGGAAGTACCTCAGTTTTTGGATGTGTGTAGGATGTGCTAAGGAAAGCTCTGCCAAAGAGACCCTCTGGGGGTAAAAATAGCTATGCTTTTGGATCCATCCAAGACGCCAAATAATTACGCTGAATTGGGATGGTATCCAGGCCTCATGCACGAGGCGATACCTGTAACTTCGCTCTACGGTCCACCACTTTTGCTCTATATGCTAAAAGTCCTGGTAAGATACTTTTACAAGGCCCAGGGGAGAGGTCTCCTTTAAATAGGAACCCATATCCCTGAAGGTTGGCACACAAAACTCTCCGTGATGGGGTGCGGGCACACTAATTGGAAGCATGGCACTCAACATAGAAGCCATAATTGGGACTCAGAGGACGGCAGCTCTTCCTTGGGACACAGCAGCATTTCGGGGGGCCCTTAAGCTCTATGTGGTTGGTGGGGCATTCCCAAGAGAGGCACCTACTCAATTGCATGAAACTGTGGCCCGGATTCACAAAGCACTTGCGCCAACGTATCTCAAGATACGCCGCGTAAGTGAAAATGTGCGCCGTCGTATCTGTGCGCCGGACCCACAAACCAAGATACGCCTAAAAATAGGCTTCATCCCGCCGACGTAACTTGCCGGCGTAGCATGGGTGCATATTTAGGCTGGACGCATGTGCAAAACAATGGAAATCCTGAAAACCTGACCTGTTGGGGGGGCCTGAGGACTGGAATTGAGAAACACTGGGTTTTGTTAACGCAGCAGGCAGTGATCCGGCGTATTTTAGGCAGTTGTTCTGACGTGGTTATGAGAATGCGCAGAGGGATGCGCCCTCGTCTCGGCACATGCGCAGTTGGTGATACGTATCTGTCTGGCGCTCGGCCCATCATTTGCATGGGGTCACGCCTCATTTGCATGGCTCACGCCCACTTCCACCTACGCCGACTTACGCCTTCGAAACCCAGCGCAGTTTTGGCAGCATTGGCTTTGTGAATTCCATGCTTGCCTTTCTGTGCTGCGTCGGCGTAGCGTATATTATTTGCGTAGATTGCTAAACTGAGCACAGTAGTATATGCACTTTGGTGCCTCGGCCTGTTGCTTAGTAATATGTCTTACCTTAGAAGAAATTCGGGGACTAAGACAGACAAGAAAGCACCACCGCCTGAGACAGGGGGCTCTAGCTGTGCCTGCTCGGGTACCTTCCTCTCCTGTAAATTTTGACGTACCGTATTTATCGCGGTTTAACGCGCTCCCGCGTATACCGCGCACCCCTAAAGTGACCCCCAATCCTGTGGAAAAAAAGTTATTTTTGTACTTACAGTTTTGGTGTCTTGCGCGGCGTCCATCGGCGGCCTTGCCGGGTCCGGCATCCTTCTGCGGCTTCGGGTGTCCTCTTCGGCGGGTCCGGCATCCTTCTGCGGCTTTGGGTGTCCTCTTCGGCGGGTCCGGCGTCCTTCTGCGGCTTCGGGTGTCCTTCTGCGGCTTCGGGTGTCCTTCTGCGGCGGGTCCGGTGTCCTCTTCGGCGGGTCCGGCGTCCTTCTGCGGCGTCCTCCCCGCTCGTTTCCCGCGCCGAGTTTTGAATACTGCGCCAGCATATACCGAGCGCAGTACACTCGGGCAGGCTCGGCAACTGTCGCGCTCACGTCCTGTACGTCCAGGACGTGACCGCGGAAGAAGCCGAGACTGGCCGACTATACCCGAGTGTACTGCGCTCGGTATATGTTGGGGGGCAGTATTCAAAACTCGGCGCGGGAAAGCGGGTATCAGCGTATATCGCGCACCCACGATTTTGCCCTGATTTTCAGGGCAAAAAAGTGCGTGATATACGCCGATAAATACGGTACCTTAACAGGAGGAGCCATTGCCACTATCAGGTGTAACAATTTCTCCAGTGGCACCTGGGCCTGCATGTGTCACTGAGGACACTTTTACCGCAGCCCTTGAAAAGTTAGAAGGAAAGATCGCTACGCTAATCGCAAAGTCCTCGCAAAAGGACAAAAAGCGAAGCAGATCTTCTTTGGTGGTTTTAGATCCCCTTTCAGAAAAATCTGAAGAGAAGGATGAGGTAACATCTACAGAAGACAGGGGTGAGGAGTCGGATGGATCAGGGATATCAAAGGAACCCTTCTCTGCTTTCCAAATGCTAAGGTCACAGGTACAATGTTATGCTGAAACAGTGCATACTGCATTCAGGTTGCCCTCTTTAGAGTTAGCTGAATCACCTGTCTCCTCCCTGGGTTCATTAAAATCCTTGCAGGGTGCATGCTCTTTTCCGGTTCATCCATTTTTTAAAAAGTTCATCTACGCAGACTGGCTACATGCAGATAAGCGTTTCTCACCACCTAAGAAGTTTGAAATTCTTCATCCTATGGAGGAAGAGTTTTCCAAAAAGTGGAGTCTGCCTTCTGTAGATGCAGCCATTTCTTGTGTAAATAAGAACCTGACTTATCCAGTGGATAACGTACAGGTTTTTAAAGATCCTTCAGAAAAGAAGTTGGAATCTTTACTAAAATCTTCCTTCCTTCTGTCTGGTTCAGTTTCCCAACCTGCTGTAGCAGCAGTAGGCATGTGTCAGGTCCTCAAGGACCAGGTAAAACAGGGGCTGAAGGAGCTGCCTCCAGAAAGTCAAATTGTGGGAGAATTTGCTTAAAGCCTTATGTTTTACAATAGATGCTATGAGATTCAGAAAGCATCTCGTCTCACACTCCAGCTGGTGCATAGGCGCAGAATTCTTTGACTAAAGCTTTGGTCAGCAGAGGCACCATGCTAAAAACCTTTGGCCAGTTTCCCCTTCCATGGCGAACACCTCTTTGGGGAAGATTTGGAAAGATATATCCAAAAGATATCAAGTGGGAAGACCACTCTATTACCGGAGAAGAAGAAAAACAAGTGACCTAGTTTTAAACATTTGGGTCCTGGTAAATCTACTTCTAGCCAGTGGTGACGGCATTTTCAGCCAGCCACAAAGGCTAAAGAAGACCAGGCCCAGAAGAACACGAAGCAGTGGGGTTCAAAGGCTAACAAGCAAAACCCCAAAGCCTCTTCATAAAGAGGCGCCCCTGCTCGACCAAGTGGGGGGGCGGCTTTCAGTTTTCAGCGGCATGGCAGACAGAAATCCAGGACAGATGGGTAGTATCCCTAGGGTACAAGCTGGAATTTTTAAGAGATCCCATCTTCAGTTCCGAAGCTCAAGGCTCTCCAAAGATCCACTAAAAAGAGCGTCCTTCTTCAAGGGATTGGATCACTTGTTGTCCCAAGGGGTGATCACGGAAGTACCCCTAAAGGAGCAAGGTTCATGTTTTTATTCAAACCTCTTTGTGATTCCAAAACCAAACGGAGATATAAGACCCATATTGGATCGAAGATCTCTAAATCAGTTTCTGAACATTTACCATTTCCAAATGGAAACTTTTCGATCAGTGGTCACCACCCTACAAGGCGGAGAATTGCGTCTATAGACATCAAGGACGTAAATTTACATGTGCCTATCCATCCCGCTTACCAATAGTTCTTAAGGTTTGCGGTAGAACATCGCCACTTCCAGTTTGTGGCTCTGCCCTTTGGTGTGGCTACCGCGCCCTGGGTATTCACAAAGGTACTAGCCCTCTGTTGGCAAATCTCAGAGCACAATGCATAACAATAACGGCCTACCTAGACGATCTACTCGTGATAGATCAGTCAGTGGCAGGATTAAATCACGCTGTACTCACCACAATAAAATACCTGGAGCATTTAGGATGGATTTTAAACTTACAAAAATCCTCTCTACAAGCCTAAAGGGTAGAGTATTTGGGCATGATCATACACAGCCCAAAACCGGGTGTTCCTACCAGAGCCAAAGATCAAGTCACTAAAGGACCGGATCCACAAGGTCAAAGCAAAGAAAAGACCATCTATTCCCATCTGCATGAGGCTAGTTTCATTCGAGACTACTTCAAGGCAGTATTTTAGCCGCCTGGAACAGGAAGATCCAAGCTCTGGATTTACCCATGCTCCTGTCTTCAAAGATGCGCCAAAGCTTCAGTTGGTGGTTAAAAACCAAGAACTTGCGGAAAGGAAGATCCTTTCTCCCAGTCACCTGGAAGGTGGTGTCTACGGATGCCAGCCTAATGGGTTGGGGAGCAGTGTTGGAAGAAGCTTCAGCCCAGGGAACCTGGGCCAAGACCGAAAGGAGCCTGCCCATCAACATACTGGAAATGCGGGCAGTAGACTTAGCCCTCAGAACCTGGACACACAGGTTTCAAGGCCACACAGTTTGGATTCAATCCGAAAATGCTACTGCAGTAGCTTACATCAATCACCAAGGAGGCACCCACAGTCAGGGTGCTCAGAAGGAGGTAAATCGGATTTTGACATGGGTAGAAGAACATGTTCCTTGTCTCTCTGCAATATTCATTCCAGGGGTAGAAAATGGACAAGCGGACTATCTGAGTCGCCAGCAACTATTACCAGGAGAGTGGTCTCTCCACCCCGATATCTTTCAGGCCATATGCCAGAAATGGGGGACCCCGGATATAGATCTACTGGCCTCTAAGTTCAACAGGAAGTTGGACAACTTTGTGTCAAGGACGAGAGATCCTCTGGCCTACGGATCGGATGCTCTAATAATTCAGTGGAATCAGTTTTCACTGATCTATGCATTTCCGCCGATCGCTCTCCTACAAAGGCTACTTTGCAGGATCAAGAAGCAAGGAATTCCAGTTATCCTAGTGGTCCCAAATTGGCCCAGAAGGCCCTGGTACGCCGAAATCATAAAGATGGCATTAGGAAGACCTTGGAAGCTTCCACTTCGTCAGGATCTGCTGTCGCAAGGTCCAGTGTTCCATCCTTCCTTACAAAAGCTAAATTTGACAATCTGGTTGCTGAGACCCACATTTTAAAGAAACGAGGGATAGGACTTCACGCAAGGGGTAGGCGAAACAGCCCAATGTTGTTTAAAATGTCAGATTCACCCTGGTGATTTTGTTCTTATGGTTTAAAGATGTCCTAGTTATTTCAACTAATAACAGTATTTATCCAGTTCAATTGGCAGTCAATCCACTGATATGCCTGTTGGGAAGCCTCAATGAGGAGTTATATTCTCCTCAAAACTATATAGCTCTGTTTCGATTGTTCTGTTTAGCAAGAAAACTGATTACAAATTGCTGGCTCTCTGCCTAGTCTCCGACGTGCTCGCAGTGGATCCAGACGGTAGATTCCATACTTGTTCGGGGGAAAAAAATGCTTACCGACATAGGAATTCTCAAGACCCCTGATCCCCCCTTTGTCCTCCAAGGCAGCTGATCTGATCTGGCTGCTCTATAAGCAGGTTCTAGCCAGTTAAATGCAGAACCGAAAGTGGAAGTGACAGAATTTTCATAAATTCGTTGTCACGGAGGGGAGAGAGAAACAGATGTTCCTCCTTATCCTTTATGCGCTGCCAATTCTACCTGATGGAATGGAAGAGCCTTGGAAAATGGGTGGGCTGTGGCTGAATGTAGCGGGGATAATTTTTTCTGCACAAAAAGCTTCATGGCTACAGCATATATTATCTATCCATCTTCCGTTGTTTTGCAGTATGAGGGGGGAGTGGTTGGGGGCAGTAAAAAGACACCCATGACATTTTTACCACTACCCCCAAACACAAGTGTTAGTGCCCATTCACACAGGGCACAGACATTTGTCACCTGTGCAGGAACTTCTACCGCTACTGTATTGCGTGCATCCTTATGCTGACATCCAGGTTCTATTGGGGCATGCAGCACCCTCATGACATGTCGGGACACTGTGTCTGTGTCCATGCAGTCATGTGTCCCAATAAAAATTAAATGGGACACGTCATAAAGATGCACGCAACACTGCTAGTAAAAGTCCCTGTGGCAATGGACGTTAAATAGGGCCCAAGGATGCTTTTCACTGTGCACACAACCCCCTTCACCTATGTCATGCCCTGGCTGTTGCCCATGATTGAATTATATACAGCTAAATGTGATTTATCTTCATTGATCACAATGATCACATTTGTCTGCTGTATAATGCATCATCATCATCATGATAATCATACAGTACAGGTGCTTACTGAGTGTGACTGTACCGTTTAAAAAATATTCCCCTGCAGTCTTGATGGTTCCCACTTCCCTCACTCAGTAGTAACTGTGTGCAGTGCTGTTAATGTCACACAGACACTGCACTGATGATGATAATAGCTGTGACTGACTTCCCCCTCAGTCTGAGCCCACCCTCTCCTTAAATCTTACTTGCTGAAGGAGGTAAGCAGTGAAGAGGCTGCTGTGACTGCTATCACACCAGGGCCAGCACTTTGTCATTATTTGCAAATACTAGTGGGGTGTTTTCTTCCTTGTACACCACGGGACTGTAAATGGCGATGTCACCGCATTGCGTTCCACGCTGGAACGCATACGACGACCACGAGATGACGTCATCGCCCGGCGCCGCGTGCGTTCCAGCTTGGAACGCAGAAGTGCCCAGCGCAATCAGCGGTGTATTCGGCACACATGCCTCTCAGCTATAAACAGAACGGCGTGTATTACACACACCATTATATTATTGTCAGCCGTATCAGCCACAATCCTGGTACCATCGCTCCCACGCTGGACATCAAGCCAGGCTGCATCTTCATTAACATCTAAGTATTACCCATACTACGTCCAGGCTGCCATTGCTGGGGACACCCTGAGAGATCTTCACTGCTGACACCCTACACTACAAAATCCTTTGCTGTTAACTTCAAGCCCTGCAAAACGGATAAGTAGCAATTGTTCCATCTGTAGTGCTTTAGAAAGAAATGCTACATATATTGCTTCTAAACATTCGTTGTATATAACTCTGGCTTGCTAGATGCTAACACACTGCTTGGGACTGATTGTTGTGTTACTGGTTGTTTGCTGTGGAACATCTTAAAGGAACACACACTCTCAAATTAGCTAAGCTGTATATGCCTCTCTTGCGCAACTATTAGTTGCTCTCACAAACCCTGTTTACTACATGCTTGACATAAGTGTTACTTGTTTATGGGTCCATGCCCTAAGTTACTGAACATGTTCGCATTATCTTTTCTATGCTAAGGGTTGAGGTATTTCATACCTGCTCCCTTAGTGGCCTAATGCATTTCCTTATGTTTAAGTGATATAATGTAGAGAACCCCAAAACTCTTGTTTTCTGATTGGAGTGACGCCTGGGGTCCGCTACTGATAATCATTTGCATTGAGAAGTGCATTGGAATCTTCACATGCATCGTAATCTTTTAACGCTAGTGGTTGGACGCATGTTGTAATACGTCCACCCCTGGTAGCTCAACACATTCCTTTATGTGAGATAGATGATCATGTAGAGAACCCCCAAACTCCTGTTCTCTGATTGGAGTGACGCCTGGGGTCCAATACTGAATTCTCACATTACATAGAGAAGTGCATTGAAATCCTTGTTAACCACAGTTGTGGTTCACTCCCGTTCACCAGAGTTGTTACAGGGACACAGAGCCTTTGTCTTTAAATAATGGGTTAAGGGTCACCAGCACAACCAATTGAAGACCGTTCCCCTCCATATAACCCCTCCCATCAGGGAAGCACCTCAGTTTTTTTCGCCAGTGTCTAAAGGTGTTGGACGCGTTAAGATGTGCTAAGGATAGCTCTGCTAAGGAAAACCCTCTGGGGGTAGAAAGAGCTATGCTTTGGGATCCATCCAAGACGCCAATAATTATGCTGAAACTGGATGGGATCCGGGCCTCATGCACGAGGCGTCGCCTGTAATGTCTCTCTTTGGAGGACTGGGCTCTAGGGTCCAGCATTTTCGCTACAGCAGCTAAAAATCCTGGTTCGAGTCTTTTACAAGGCCCAGGGGAGAGATATCTTTTAAATAGGAACCCATATCCCTGAAGGTTGGCACACAAAACCCATTGAGATGGTTGACTATTGGTGCTGTCTGATTTTTTTCAGCATAAAAACCTGCGGCGGGGATAAAGGCAAGAGAAAAAGCATCCTAAGAATAAGCTTAAGGACCTTTTTCAATTAGGAGTAGGGTGTCTTCTCTTTTTTGGCCACTAGAGGGAGTAAAGAGCTGCTTTTCACTCGCCTCACTCTGTAAGAATGTCAGATCAGGACAAGCACATTTTCTTCCGCTGCAGAGCTCTGCATAAACACGGCCACAACTCCTCTTCTCCAAACGCTGGGTAAGTGCCCAGCACAGCATGAATAAGCAGGGGGAGGCTCTCCCTGGTCCCTGACAAGCCGCCATACCCTAGGTCGCTTGCACGGGGGGGGCACATTATCGGCTGGGGGGGGGATAAGGAGTGGGATACGAGTGTGCACAGGCACGTGGATTTAAAAGGATGGTGCTAAAACAGGAGTCATAAGAGGATCATTGAGGTCAGAAGCTCTTCCCTTGGGGACACAGCAGGGGCACGTAAGCTCTATGTGGTTGGTAGGGCACTACCAAGAGAGACACCCAATCTTTAGCATGAAACTGTGTTTAAGTTGCATACTTTATGTAGATTGCTAAACTGAGCACAGTAGTATATGCTTTTTGGTACCTTGGCTTGTTGCTTGGTAATATATCTTCTCTTAGAAGAAATTCAGGGACTAAAAAAGACAAGAAAGCACCGCCGCCTGAGACAGGAGGCTCTAGCCATACCTGCTCGGTACCTTCCTCCCCTGTAAATCTTGATATACCAATACAGGAGGAGTTATTGCCACTATCAGGTGTAACAATTTCTCCAGTGGCACCTGGGCCTGCATATATCACTGAGGACACTTTTATCGCAGCCATGTAAAAATTAGAAGGAAAGATCGCTATGCTAATCGCAAAGTCCTCACAAAAGGACAAAAAGGCGAAGCAGATCTCCTTTGGCGGTTTTAGATCCTCTTTCAGAAAGACCTGAAGAGGAGAAGGATGAGGTAACGCCTACAGAGGACAGGGATGAGGAGTCGGACGGATCAGGGGTTTCAGAGGAATCTTTTTCTGCTTCCCATATGCCAAGATCACAGGTGCAATGTTATGCTGAAACAGTGTATACTGCATTAAGGTTGCCCTCTTCGGAGTTAACTGAATCATTTGTCTCCTCTCTAGGCTCATCAGGCCCTCAAGGACCAGGTAAAATGAGGCCTGAAGGAGCTGCCTCCAGAAGTCAAATTGTGGGAGAATTTGCCTTTTTTTACAATTGACGCTATGAGAGATTCGATTCGGGAAGTATCGCATCTCGCACTCCAGCTGGTGCATATGCGCAGAATTCTTTGGCTAAAGCATTGGTCTGCAGAGGCACTATGCAAAAATCTTTTGGCTAGTTTCCCCTTCCATGGCAAACGCTTCTTTGGGGAAGATTTGGAAAAAATATATCCAAAAGATATCGATTGGGATGATCACTCTATTACCAGAGAAGAAGAAAAGCAAAAGACCTTGTTTTAATCACTTGCCGCCAGCCCTATTACAAAATGACGGCGGCAAAGTGGTATTAATATCCTGACTGGACGTCATATGATGTCCTCAGGATATTGAGCCACTGCGTGTCCCCGGGGGCTGATCACGATGTAAACAAGAAGAGCTGGTTTTCGGCTTTTCCTCACTCGCGTCTGCCCCCCGAGGATGCCCACACTAGACCACCAGGGATGCTCACCACCAGGTATGCCACCCTAGACCACCAGGGATGCCAATCAGTGCCCACAATGGATGCCAATCAGTGCCCACAATGGATGCCAATCAGTGCCCACAATGGGCATCACTGATTGGCAGGCGTTTGGCACTGATTGGCATCCATAAGTACAATATAATACAGTACATCTGTGCCACCTATCAGTGCCCATCCATGCCCATCCGTGCCACCTATCTGTGCCCATCCGTGTCGCCTATCTGTGCCCATCCGTGCCGCCTATCTGTGCCCATCCATGCCACCTATCAGTGCCCATGCGTGCCGCCTATCAGCACCACCTATCAGTGCTGCATATTAGTGCCCCATCAGTGCTGCATATTAGTGTCCATCAGTGCCCATCAATTCCACCTCATCAGTGCCACCTCATAAGTGCCCATCAGTGAAGGAGAAAACTATTTACAAAGTTTTGTAACGGAAACCAAAAAAAAAGCATTTGTTTTTCCAAATGTTCGGTCTTTTAAAAAAAAAAAATTGCAGAAAATAAAAATCCCGGAGGTGATCAAATACCACCAAAAGAAAGCTCTATTTGTGGGAACAAAATGATTAAAATTTAGTTTGGGTACAGTGTAGCACGACCGCGCAATTGTCATTCAAATTGCAACAGTGCTGAAAGCTGAAAATTGGTCTGGGCAGGAAGGTGTATAAGTGCCCTATATGGAAGTGGGTTAAACATTCTCTCTCCCCCATCTCCTGGTAAATCTACCTCCAGCTAGTGGCGACGGCATTTTCAGCCAGCCACAAAAGCTAAGGAATTCCAGGCCCAGAAGAACAAGAAGCAGTGGGGTGCAAGGGCTAACGAGCAAAACCCCAAAGCCTCTTCATGAAGAGGCACCCCCGCTCGACCGAGTGGGGGGACAGGTTCCTCAGTTTTCAGTGGCATGGCAGACAGAAATCCAGGACAGATGGGTAGTATCCACAGTATCCCTGGGGTACAAGCTGGAATTTCGAGAGATCCTATCTTCTCAGTTCCGAAGCTCCTTCTTCAAAGGATTGGATCACTTGCTGTCCCAAGGGGTACACAGAAGTACCCTTAAAGGAGCAAGGTTCAGGGTTTTACTTCAAACCTCTTTGTGATCCCAAAGCCAAATGGACACCTCCGACCCATTCTGGATCTAAGATCTCTAAATCAGTTTCTGAACATTCCGCCATTTCCCGACTGGAAAACTATTCGATCAGTGGTCACCACCCTACAAGATTCATGGTGTCAATAGACATCAAAGACGGATATTTACATGTGCCTATCCATCCCAGTCATCAAAGGTTCTTAAGGTTTGCGTAGAACATCGCCACTTCCAGTGTGTGGCTCTGCCACTTTGGTGTGGCTACGCACCCCGGGTATTTACAAAGGTTACTAGCCCCTCTGTTGGCAAATCTCAGAGCACAAGGCATAACAATAACGGCCTACCTAGATGACCTACTTGTTATAGATCAGTCAGTGGCATAATTAGATCACGCTGTGCTCACCACTATAAGATACCTGGAGCATTTAGGATGGATTGTAAACTTACAAAAATCCTCTCTACAAGCCCAAAGAAGGGTTAGAGTACTTGGGCATGATCTAGACACAGCCCAACGCCGGGTGCTCCTACCGGAGCCCAAGATCAAGTCACTAAAGGATCTGATCCACAAGGTCAAGGCAAACAAGAGACCATCTATTTGCCTTTGCATGAGGCTATTGGGGAAGATAGTAGCCTTCCTTACACCGAGTTTCACTCGAGACTACTTCAGGGCAGTATTTTAACTGCCTGGAACAAGAAGATCCAAGCTCTGGATTTACCCATGCGCCTGTCTTCACAGGTGCGTCAAAGCTTCAGTTGGTTAAAAATCAAAAACTTACGGAAAGGAAGATCCTTTCCCCCAGTCACCTGGAAGGTGGTGTCTATGGATGCCAGCCAAATAGGCTGGGTAGCAGTATTGGAAGAAGGTTCAACCTGGGCTAAGACCAAAAAGAGCCTGCCCATCAACAGACTGGAGATACAGGCAGTATATTTAGCCCTCAGAACCTGGACACACAGGTTACATGGCCACCCAGTTCGGATTCAATCAAACATGCTACAGCAGTAGCTTACATCAATCACCAAGTCAGGGTGCTCAGAAGGAGGTGAATTGGATTTTGACATCGGCAGAGGAACATATTCCTTGTCTCTATGTAATCTTCATTCCAGGGGTAGAAAACTGGCAAGCGGACTATTTGAGTCACCAGCAGCTGTCACCAGGAGAGTGGTCTCTCCACCCCGATATCTTTCAGACCACTGCCAGAGATGGGGGATGCCGGATGTAGACCTGTTAGCTTTCAGGTTCAAACAGGAAGTTGGACAACTTTGTGTCCAGGACGAGAGATCCTCTGGCCTACGCATCGGATGCTCTGGTGGTTCCGTGATCACTGATCTATGCATTTCCTCCGATCCCTCTCTTACAAAGGCTACATTGCAGGATCAATAAGGAAGGAATTCCTGTAATCTTAGTGGCCCCAAATTGGCCCAGAAGACCCTGGTACACCAAAATCATAAAGATGGCGGTAGGAAAACCTTGGAAACTTCCGCTGCATCACGACCTGCTGTCGCAAGGTCCAGTGTTCCATCCTTCCTTACAAACGCTAAATTTGACCATTTGGCTGCTGAGACCCATATTCTGAAGAAACAAGGGATCTCAGGCCCAGTGCTTTCTACACTTATTAATGCCAGAAAGCCAGCTTCCAGGATTATCTACTATAGAGTCTGGAAAGCATATGTTTCATGGTGTGAAACTAACAAATGGAATCCTCAAAGATATGACATAAGTAGGATTCTCGTTTTTTAACCAGCTAGGAGTGGATATGAAATTAGCCCTTAGTACTATCAAGGGTCAAATATCAGCTCTATCAGTCTTCTTTCAAAGACCATTGGCAGCTCATTCCCTAGTTCGGGCTTTCATTCAAGGGGTTACTGCAGACCAATCCACCAATCAAGTCTCCCTTGTGCCCATGGGATCTGAATCTAGTAATGTCTGTGTTGCAGAAGCAACCTTTTGAACCTATTTGCCAGATTCTACCGATTCTTTTAAGCAGGAAATTGGACTTTTTGATTGCTATCTCTTCGGCTAGAAGAGTATCTGAATTAGCAGCTCTTTCTCATAAAGAGCCTTATTTAATTTGTCACAAGGACAAAATTGTACTACGACCCCATCCTGCCTTTTTGCCTAAGGTGGTGTAGTTTTTCATTTAAATCAGGACATTGTTCTGCCTTCTTTTTTACCAGATCCGCTGACAGCAGAGGAAAAATTATTGCACTCTGGGCCAGATTCAGATAGAGATACGACGGTGTATCTCCTGATACACCGTCGTATCTCAGAGATTGGCCGGTCGTATCTATGCGACTGATTCATAGAATCAGTTACGCATAGATATGCCTAAGATCCGACAGGTGTAACTGTGTTACACCGTCGGATCTTAACTGCAATTTAAAAATGGCCGCTGGGGGCGTTCTCCGCTGATTTACGACAGCGATATGTAAATCAGCGAGATACGCCAATTCACGAACATACGCGGGCCCGACGCAGTCACTTTATGTCGTTTACGTAAGCGTTTTCCCGGCGTATACTTACCCCCGCTTCTATGAGGCGCAGCCAATGTGAAGTATGGCTGTCGTTCCGCAGCGTGAATTTTTTTTTTTAACATCGTTTGCGTACGTCGATTCACAAAACTGCTTGTCGCAAGTTACGCTCACGCCGAAACCAATGACGTCCTAGCGACGTCATTGGGAGCAATGCACGCCGGGAAAATTTGCGGACAGCGCATGCACAGTTAAATCGGCGCGGGGACGCGCCTGATTTAAATGCTACACTCCCCCTAGCTGCGAATTTGAATTCCGCCGGAGGATTTAGATACGCCGCCGCAAGTTTGGAGGTAAGTGTTTTGTGAATGAAAAAAGGAAGGGTTCCCCAGTGGGGTTTTTAGGCAGCAAAAATTATATAAACAATTACAAAGACATACCAATTTGTTTGTAAAAAAGTAAAAAAAAAATATTTAATAAGTCGTAAAATAATGAACTCTGGTACAGTTTATGCTGAGGACACATACATATGAGAATATAGCACCAAAATTACATGACACTGATCAACATGAATGGCTGATCTTCAGGTCAAGTTGTTCCTGACGCGTTTCGACCCCCACATACGGGTCTTCTTCGGAGGAAAGGGTATATGATGCAAACTATAACAGAGAGTAAATATATGGTAATAAGATACATAGTACAATTTAGGTGAAAAATAAAATTTAAAGTATATAGTTGTCAACTCACAGATTGTGTTTCTCAGTTCTATTTGGACCAGAGTAAGGTTATAATCCTGAGGATCCCTAGTTACTTTTCTCCATACGGGTGGTTAACACCCCCAAAAAGGCCTCAACGATGCCCCACAAGAGTGGCCTGCAGGGACCCACAGTATAACTGGGAAAAAAATCCAAAAGTCCAGTCAGAGAGTGCGGGCCGGACAGGTGGAGGGGGAGCCCAGCAAAGCAATTGCCAGAGTGATGCCTATTAAGAAATTCAAATATAAAGTAGTTTTAATACCAAAAACTATATGTTTAAAGTATTGACTTGTTGTACAAGTAGATGGCGCTAGACATGCACATTATGCTCATTATAATGATGCATATATAAAATGGGACTGTGATATGTCATAGGAATTTTAAATTAATATAAATATGCACAGGATATTTTAAATGTTATATGAAATTATAAATTAAGATTAAAAACAATATCAAAATTATATAGAATTGTGAATTCAAAGAGAATTATATGTGTAACAGGGCGATAAAGATTACAATATAGGGCTAATAGTGGGTTGAGGTGCCAAAAAAATATATGATAATTATAATTAAATAGTGAAGGTTATATATAATTAGTATAATATGATAAATATATAAAGTTAATTAGTTGAATAAAAAAGAAATAATAATAATAAAAATAATAATAATAAAAATAGAAATAAAAAATAATAATCGTGTGTAATGGATGGGTGTGAGTAAACATGTGCTAAAATAATTAAATTCATGTGAGAATAATTGTATATAATGTGATAAAATAGTAAGGATATTGGGATTAGTGCCAATGGGGTGAATAATGTTAAAAAAAAACAATGTAAAGGATAGTAAAAAATACCTTATTAAATGTTTAGAATATGAGTATGGAAGCGATCTCCAGAGAAAGCAAGAAAAAGCGTATCTGGAGGGGAAATATTATTATTGATTAGATTTAGTAGGCATAGGAAGGATAACTTTGTGCAGGATTTGAAAATGCAGCCTTACCCTATGTGTGGTATGTCCAGCATAGTATGAAGATAGGATCACAGGCAGGTGTCGGGTATACACCCAGTCTATTTAAATATGTGCATGTCAGGTGTCAAGGATTTGGCAATCACTAATTGGCAAATGAATGCTTTGCTTGGGACATCCCCTCCCACATCTAGAAGTCCGCCACCCCTATCCCAGCTGGAGCAAGGAATTAAGGTCAGATGACCCTCCCAGCTGTGGGTTCCTCAGCGTCAGTGAGGAAGAAAAAAAAAAAAAAAATGAAATAAAAAAAAAAACCCAGCCCTCTGCTGCGGTCGCGAGTGCCACGGCAGCGTCACAAGCGCGCGCAATGCGCATGCACGCACGGGACGCCCACGGCACCAGGGAACATCACTGACGCCGTCAGTGGGGAGGAAACACCTCCACAGTGGCGAGTGTCGCCATCTTGTGGAGAGTAAAGAGAACACCGAGCCCTGAGTCTCCCCCTCCCCACTGAGAGGCCATAGAGGGAGCATGATAAAGAGGTACCTAGCGGGGAAGCGCCACCCAGCGGAGCTGTAACAAGGTCCTACGGGATGAAAGGATTAAACAAAAAATAGATAATAAAAATTGGTATAAATAAAAGTGGAATATTAGTAATGCTAGAAATGGACATGTATATGCCCATTAGAGCAAAAAGTGTATATATAATTGTTTATAACCAAGTAAACAATTGATAACAATAAATACCAAAAGGTATATATGGAACCCATGTTGGATATATGGTTATAGAGATTTCATGAGTATTTGGCAGTGCAGCAGTGGGTAAATACGCAATATGCTTAAATATTTTGTTACGGGCATTTGTCAAACCCGCATGAACAAAAACAAGCAAATGCTAAGTACAGCCGCACAGTGCCAATGCTCATATATTATACTTTCCTATGTCCATAGGGGGGATAGAATAGGTGTTTAACCACCGAAAATTATGTAAATGAAGGACGGACACAAAGGGGGGTAGGGAAAGTGCTGCTCACCCCTGTAAAGGTAATGAAAAAAGGAAGGGTTCCCCAGTGGGGTTTTTAGGCAGCAAAAATTATATAAACAATTACAAAGACATACCAATTTGTTGTAAAAAAGTAAAAAAAAAATTATTTAATAAGTACAAAGTCGTAAAATAATGAACTCTGGTACAGTTTATGCTGAGGACACATACATATGAGAATATAGCACCAAAATTACATGACACTGATCAACATGAATGGCTGATCTTCAGGTCAAGTTGTTCCTGACGCGTTTCGACCCCCACATACGGGTCTTCTTCGGAGGAAAGGGTATATGATGCAAACTATAACAGAGAGTAAATATATGGTAATAAAATACATAGATACATAGTACAATTTAGGTGAAAAATATGAAGATAGGATCACAGGCAGGTGTCAGGTATACACCCAGTCTATTTAAATATGTGCAAATATGTGCAAATATGTGAACAACTTGACCTGAAGATCAGCCATTCATGTTGATCAGTGTCATGTAATTTTGGTGCTATATTCTCATATGTATGTGTCCTCAGCATAAACTGTACCAGAGTTCATTATTTTACGACTTTGTACTTATTAAATAATTTTTTTTTTACTTTTTTACAACAAATTGGTATGTCTTTGTAATTGTTTATATAATTTTTGCTGCCTAAAAACCCCACTGGGGAACCCTTCCTTTTTTCATTACCTTTACAGGGGTGAGCAGCACTTTCCCTACCCCCTTTGTGTCCGTCCTTCATTTACATAATTTTCCGGTGGTTAAACACCTATTCTATCCCCCCTATGGACATAGGAAAGTATAATATATGAGCATTGGCACTGTGCGGCTGTACTTAGCATTTGCTTGTTTTTGTTCATGCGGGTTTGACAAATGCCCGTAACAAAATATTTAAGCATATTGCGTATTTACCCACTGCTGCACTGCCAAATACTCATGAAATCTCTATAACCATATATCCAACATGGGTTCCATATATACCTTTTGGTATTTATTGTTATCAATTGTTTACTTGGTTATAAACAATTATATATACACTTTTTGCTCTAATGGGCATATACATGTCCATTTCTAGCATTACTAATATTCCACTTTTATTTATACCAATTTTTATTATCTATTTTTTGTTTAATCCTTTCATCCCGTAGGACCTTGTTACAGCTCCGCTGGGTGGCGCTTCCCCGCTAGGTACCTCTTTATCATGCTCCCTCTATGGCCTCTCAGTGGGGAGGGGGAGACTCAGGGCTCTGTGTTCTCTTTACTCTCCACAAGATGGCGACACTCGCCACTGTGGAGGTGTTTCCTCCCCACTGACGGCGTCAGTGACGTTCCCTGGTGCCGTGGGCGTCCCGTGCGTGCATGCGCATTGCGCGCGCTTGTGACGCTGCCGTGGCACTCGCGACCGCAGCAGAGGGCTGGGTTTTTTTTTTTATTTAATTTTTTTTTTTTTTTCTTCCTCACTGACGCTGAGGAACCCACAGCTGGGAGGGTCATCTGACCTTAATTCCTTGCTCCAGCTGGGATAGGGGGGGCGGACTTCTAGATGTGGGAGGGGATGTCCCAAGCAAAGCATTCATTTGCCAATTAGTGATTGCCAAATCCTTGACACCTGACATGCACATATTTAAATAGACTGGGTGTATACCCGACACCTGCCTGTGATCCTATCTTCATACTATGCTGGACATACCACACATAGGGTAAGGCTGCATTTTCAAATCCTGCACAAAGTTATCCTTCCTATGCCTACTAAATCTAATCAATAATAATATTTCCCCTCCAGATACGCTTTTTCTGCTTTCTCTGGAGATCGCTTCCATACTCATATTCTAAACATTTAATAAGGTATTTTTTACTATCCTTTACATTGTTTTTTTTTAACATTATTCACCCCATTGGCACTAATCCCAATATCCTTACTATTTTATCACATTATATACAATTATTCTCACATGAATTTAATTATTTTAGCACATGTTTACTCACACCCATCCATTACACACGATTATTATTTTTTATTTCTATTTTTATTATTATTATTTTTATTATTATTATTTCTTTTTTATTCAACTAATTAACTTTATATATTTATCATATTATACTAATTATATATAACCTTCACTATTTAATTATAATTATCATATATTTTTTGGCACCTCAACCCACTATTAGCCCTATATTGTAATCTTTATCGCCCTGTTACACATATAATTCTCTTTGAATTCACAATTCTATATAATTTTGATATTGTTTTTAATCTTAATTTATAATTTCATATAACATTTAAAATATCCTGTGCATATTTATATTAATTTAAAATTCCTATGACATATCACAGTCCCATTTTATATATGCATCATTACAGGGAGTGCAGAATTATTAGGCAAATGAGTATTTTGACCTCATCATCCTCTTTATGCATGTTGTCTTACTCCAAGCTGTATAGGCTCGAAAGCCTACTACCGATTAGGCATATTAGGTGATGTGCATCTCTGTAATGAGAAGGTGTGTGGTCTAATGACATCAACACCCTATATCAGGTGTGCATAATTATTAGTCAACTTCCTTTCCTTTGGCAAAATGGGTCAAAAGAAGGACTTGACAGGCTCAGAAAAGTCAAAAATAGTGAGATATCTTGCAGAGGGATGCAGCACTCTTAAAATTGCAAAGCTTCTGAAGCGTGATCATCGAACAATCAAGCGTTTCATTCAAAATAGTCAACAGGGTCGCAAGAAGCGTGTGGAAAAACCAAGGCGCAAAATAACTGCCCATGAACTGAGAAAAGTCAAGCGTGCAGCTGCCAAGATGCCACTTGCCACCAGTTTGGCCATATTTCAGAGCTGCAACATCACTGGAGTGCCCAAAAGCACAAGGTGTGCAATACTCAGAGACATGGCCAAGGTAAGAAAGGCTGAAAGACGACCACCACTGAACAAGACACACAAGCTGAAACGTCAAGACTGGGCCAACAAATATCTCAAGACTGATTTTTCTAAGGTTTTATGGACTGATGAAATGAGAGTGAGTCTTGATGGGCCAGATGGATGGGCCTGTGGCTGGATTGGTAAAGGGCAGAGAGCTCCAGTCCGACTCAGACGCCAGCAAGGTGGAGGTGGAGTACTGGTTTGGGCTGGTATCATCAAAGATGAGCTTGTGGGGCCTTTTCGGGTTGAGGATGGAGTCAAGCTCAACTCCCAGTCCTACTGCCAGTTTCTGGAAGACACCTTCTTCAAGCAGTGGTACAGGAAGAAGTCTGCATCCTTCAAGAAAAACATGATTTTCATGCAGGACAATGCTCCATCACACGTGTCCAAGTACTCCACAGCGTGGCTGGCAAGAAAGGGTATAAAAGAAGAAAAACTAATGACATGGCCTCCTTGTTCACCTGATCTGAACCCCATTGAGAACCTGTGATCCATCATCAAATGTGAGATTTACAAGGAGGGAAAACAGTACACCTCTCTGAACAGTGTCTGGGAGGCTGTGGTTACTGCTGCACGCAATGTTGATGGTGAACAGATCAAAACACTGACAGAATCCATGGATGGCAGGCTTTTGAGTGTCCTTGCAAAGAAAGGTGGCTATATTGGTCACTGATTTGTTTTTGTTTTGTTTTTGAATGTCAGAAATGTATATTTGTGAATGTTGAGATGTTATATTGGTTTCACTGGTAAAAATAAATAATTGAAATGGGTATATATTTTTTTTTTGTTAAGTTGCCTAATAAATATGCACAGTAATAGTCACCTGCACACCCAGATATCCCCCTAAAATAGCTAAAACTAAAAACAAACTAAAAACTACTTCCAAAAATATTCAGCTTTGATATTAATGAGTTTTTTGGGTTCATTGAGAACATGGTTGTTGTTCAATAATAAAATTAATCCTCAAAAATACAACTTGCCTAATAATTCTGCACTCCCTGTATAATGAGCATAATGTGCATGTCTAGCGCCATCTACTTGTACAACAAGTCAATACTTTAAACATATAGTTTTTGGTATTAAAACTACTTTATATTTGAATTTCTTAATAGGCATCACTCTGGCAATTGCTTTGCTGGGCTCCCCCTCCACCTGTCCGGCCCGCACTCTCTGACTGGACTTTTGGATTTTTTTCCCAGTTATACTGTGGGTCCCTGCAGGCCACTCTTGTGGGGCATCGTTGAGGCCTTTTTGGGGGTGTTAACCACCCGTATGGAGAAAAGTAACTAGGGATCCTCAGGATTATAACCTTACTCTGGTCCAAATAGAACTGAGAAACACAATCTGTGAGTTGACAACTATATACTTTAAATTTTATTTTTCACCTAAATTGTACTATGTATCTATGTATTTTATTACCATATATTTACTCTCTGTTATAGTTTGCATCATATACCCTTTCCTCCGAAGAAGACCCGTATGTGGGGGTCGAAACGCGTCAGGAACAACTTGACCTGAAGATCAGCCATTCATGTTGATCAGTGTCATGTAATTTTGGTGCTATATTCTCATATGTATGTGTCCTCAGCATAAACTGTACCAGAGTTCATTATTTTACGACTTATTAAATATTTTTTTTTTACTTTTTTACAACAAATTGGTATGTCTTTGTAATTGTTTATATAATTTTTGCTGCCTAAAAACCCCACTGGGGAACCCTTCCTTTTTTCATTCACAAAACACTTACCTCCAAACTTGCGGCGGCGTATCTTAAATCCTCCGGCGGAATTCAAATTCCGCAGCTAGGGGGAGTGTAGCATTTAAATCAGGCGCGTCCCCGCGCCGATTTAACTGTGCATGCGCTGTCCGCAAATTTTCCCGGCGTGCATTGCTCCCAATGACGTCGCTAGGACGTCATTGGTTTCGGCGTGAGCGTAACTTGCGACAAGCAGTTTTGTGAATCGACGTACGCAAACGATGTTAAAAAAAAAAATTCACGCGGGAACGACAGCCATACTTCACATTGGCTGCGCCTCATAGAAGCGGGGGTAAGTATACGCCGGGAAAACGCTTACGTAAACGACATAAAGTGACTGCGTCGGGCCCGCGTATGTTCGTGAATTGGCGTATCTCGCTGATTTACATATCGCTGTCGTAAATCAGCGAGAACGCCCCCAGCGGCCATTTTTAAATTGCAGTTAAGATCCGACGGTGTAACACAGTTACACCTGTCGGATCTTAGGCATATCTATGCGTAACTGATTCTATGAATCAGTCGCATAGATACGACCGGCCAATCTCTGAGATACGACGGTGTATCAGGAGATACACCGTCGTATCTCTATCTGAATCTGGCCCAGAGTGCAATAATTTTTCCTCTGCTGTCAGCGGATCTGGTAAAAAAGAAGGCAGAACAATGTCCTGATTTAAATGAAAAACTACACCACCTTAGGCAAAAAGGCAGGATGGGGTCGTAGTACAATTTTGTCCTTGTGACAAATTAAATAAGGCTCTTTATTAACCACCCGTATGGAGAAAAGTAACTAGGGATCCTCAGGATTATAACCTTACTCTGGTCCAAATAGAACTGAGAAACACAATCTGTGAGTTGACAACTATATACTTTAAATTTTATTTTTCACCTAAATTGTACTATGTATCTATGTATTTTATTACCATATATTTACTCTCTGTTATAGTTTGCATCATATACCCTTTCCTCCGAAGAAGACCCGTATGTGGGGGTCGAAACGCGTCAGGAACAACTTGACCTGAAGATCAGCCATTCATGTTGATCAGTGTCATGTAATTTTGGTGCTATATTCTCATATGTATGTGTCCTCAGCATAAACTGTACCAGAGTTCATTATTTTACGACTTTGTACTTATTAAATATTTTTTTTTTACTTTTTTACAACAAATTGGTATGTCTTTGTAATTGTTTATATAATTTTTGCTGCCTAAAAACCCCACTGGGGAACCCTTCCTTTTTTCATTACCTTTACAGGGGTGAGCAGCACTTTCCCTACCCCCTTTGTGTCCGTCCTTCATTTACAGTGTTTTGTGAATTACCCACTTGCCTCTCAAACTTGCGGCGGCGGATCTTAAATCAGATAGATTACGCGGATCTAAAGATCCGCTGATCTATCTGAATCTGGCCCTCTGGATCTAGTGAGAGCAGTAAAGGTGTATCTGCAGGCAACTGCTCAGATACGTAAAACAGATGTTTTGTTTATTTTGCCAGATGGTCCCAAGAAGGGAGAAACAGCATCAAAATCCACTATCTCCAGATGGATTCGACAGACAATTATTCAAGCCTATGGTTTAAAGAATAGGACTCCTCCCTTTTCTGTTAAGGCGCACTCTACCAGGGCGATAAGTGCTTCATGGGCAGTGCACCACCAGGCTTCGTTGGCTCAGATCTGCAAAGCTGCAACTTGGTCCTCAGTCTACACATTTTCCAAGGACAAGAGGATGCCACCTTCGGGCGAAGTGTGCTGCAGGCAGCGGTATAAAGCTTCTGGTCCATGGTGGCCTGCTTGCGTCTCCCACCCTTCATATGGAGCATTGCTCTGGGACGTCCCATTATGTAAAGACAAAGGCTCTGTGTCCCGTGGTGTACGAGAAAGAAAATAGAATTTTTAAAACGGTTTACCTGTAAAATCCCTTTCTTGGAGTACACCACGGGACACAGAGGGAACCTTATTGATCCGGTAAGATCAAGTGGCTTTAAGGTTAGATCTCACATCATTTCAGAGATATTCCACATACAAATAGGGATATTGGGTGGTACAGAAGGTACCTCATCTACAACTGTCTCTGGAGGGTCTCTGGAACTGTCTTTGGATGGTTCTTCAGCCTGTATGCCTGTAGTCTCTCATGCCTGCCTCATGGTGATCTCTCCTCAGACCAACAAGCTTAAGTCTTTAGCTAGCCCCCCTTCTTGCAAAGCAGAAGTAGTAGCTCCGCCCCCTGTAGAAATCAATGGTGCCGTTTTGTAATGAGACTTCAAGTCCCGTGGTCCTCTGCTGCTGCTTGATTGGCTCCCTTACCCTGCCAATAGGGACACATAGAAGAGAGCAGAGTGGGCGGGATGCCGGTGAATAAGCGCCACTCATCACTAAAGGAAGAGGAGGGGGAGAAATCCCCCACAGGGACTGACAGGCGTGATCTCCCTCAGTGAGTGCCTGTGTCAGTGTCTATTCAGTCCGACGGTTGCTGGCGGGAGGTGCAGGACCATGGGTGACAGAGCAGCCCCTGCTACACACTCCCCCCACCAAAGAACCTTTGGTCCACCAAAGGAGGTAAAGAGTCTATGAAGTGTTGCATGCTTTTGATATACACACGGAAGTGGATGTGAAAGGACAAGAGGATGCCGCCTTCGGGCGAAGTGTGCTGCAGGCAGCGGTATAAAGCTTCTGGTCCATGGTGGCCTGCTTGATCTGTGTCTCCCACCCTTCATATGGAGCATTGCTCTGGGACATCCCATTATGTAAAAACAAAGGCTCTGTGTCCCGTGGTAACCCCTGATGAGAGGGGTTATATGGAGGGGAACTGTCTTCAATTGGTTGTGCTAGTGTCCAATCACCGCTGGTGACCCTTAACCCATTATGTAAAGACAAAGGCTCTATGTCCTGTGGTGTACTCCAAGTAAAGGATTTTACAGGCTGGCTGTTTTAAAAATCCTGGCCCAGATTCTCGTAGACGTGCCTATCTATAGGCGGGCGTAGCGTAGCCCAAGGAATGAACTCATGGGGCCCAAGGAATATGATTTTGACCACCCAGGAGCCATGAGGAGCAGGAAAAGCATGACAAATATTGCCTGCAGTTCCATCAAGAGGATCATTGGACAGTACAACCAGCCCTCCTGCCTGGTACAGGATGTCGGGCTATACTGCTTTATCAGTGGCCCTGCCCCCACAACCAAAAATGCTTACTAAGTAGCAGAAACTTAGATACTAACTAGATACAAAATGTTAAAATATATAAATAACATATTAATAAAGTTCATGTGAATAAAAGTTCATCCAAGATGTGGTGCAGAAACACCTGTGTGAGATCCAATAGCTAGATTCTGTGAAGAAGTCTATAGCTAAACAAAGAAGATCCACCACCGTGAGTAGGTATACTGCTTACCAGAGGCATTGATCCAATAGGACCTGACACAGCATATGAGTAAATTCCAGTGAACCACTGCTACATCATGATCGCTCGTGATGTAGCAGACCTCAGAAAGACTCCACAACTCTCATATCCGTTTAGCGTTGTAACATGTAAGGTAACGAATGCCTTATTGGGTATAGCTGGACTTCTACACCATGCTGCTCTGCAATGCCGTGATTTGCTCACGTGCCAGTGCCGAATTCGCAGGCGACTGGGTGGGTTCTCAGCAGGAAACGGTTTATACGTTCTCGCTCTTTTTTCCTTACTGCAGTCCTGGTTTCATGTCTCCATTGTTCATTTCTGCTCCGACGCCGCTGTAATTCCCCTCCGCTCTGGACACTTCCTGGTCGTCTGTTTCCCGATCACCACAGTACTGGGAGATTTCTCACTGTGGTGACTATGGGGGCACACCTGCAGGCTCACTCCTGAGATGGGCTGTGTGCATCTATAGACAAACACAGTGCATCTGAACCATGGTTGTTTAATAGATTTCTGCTAACAATATCCTCTGAAGTTTTGCTGTGGTGCAAATGTTTCTGGACAGCAAGCAGGTCCAACAGTAAGAGCCGGTTCACACTGGGGCGACTTGCGATCCGACTTCATGTCGCTTCAAGTCGTCCCAAGTCGTGCTGTAGAGAAAAACAATGGAAGTGAATGGGAGCAGTGTTAATACACACGACTCAAGGCGATCCGACTTCAGAAAAGGTTCCTGTACTACTTCAATCCGACTTGTAGGCGATTTGTACCCATTGATTTCAATGGAAGTCGCCTCAGAAGTCGGATCACTGTCTTAACTGAAGCTACTTTCTAGGAAGATAACATACATTTCTCAGGCAAACCCCTCCCTCCCCCTCCCTCTCCCAGAGCTGATTGTTGTTTTATTGGCCACTGGAATGTCTCCTGTCCTGGAGACGACTTCAAGTCGTGTTGTAAATCTCCCCAGATCGCCCTGTGGTTCACATTCAAGTCGTGTTGGAATCGCCTCTGGAAGTCGCGCTGGAAGTCGGATCGCCCTAGTGTGAACCGGCTCTTACTAGAAATCTCCCAGTACTGTGGTGATCGGGAAACAGATGACCAGGAAGTGTCCAGAGTGGAGGGGAATTACAGCGGCGTCGGAGCAGAAACGAACAATGGGGACATGAAACCAGGACTGCAGTAAGGAAAAAAGAGCGAGAACCTATTAACCGTTTCCTGCTGAGAACCCCCCCCCCGCGCCCCCAGTCGTCTGCAAATTCAGCACTGGCACGTAAGCAAAGCACGGCATTGCAGAGCAGCATGGTGTAGAAGTCCAGCTATACCCAAAAAGGCATTTGTTTCCTTACATGTTACAACACTAAATGGATATGAGAGTTGTGGAGTCTTTCTGAGGTCTGCTACATCACGAGCGATCGTTGGCAGTGGTTCACTGGAATTTACTCATATGCTGTGTCAGGTCCTATTGGACCAATGCTTCTGGTAAGCAGTATACCTACTCACGGTGGTGGATCTTCTTTGTTTGGCTATAGACTTCTTCACAGAATATAGCTATTGGACCTCACACAGGTGTTTCTGCACCACATCTTGGATGAACTTTTATTCACATGAACTTTATTAATATGTTATTTATTCATTACCTATGCACACTTATTTTTTTTTTTCAGATTTCAATATGTATGGTTCACTAATACGTTATCCTTCAAAAGGTTCAACATATGCACATGTTTGATGCTCCTTTCACATTATTAACTTGTTATTTAGCGCAGCTATATTTTGTTTTTTCTATGTTATTCACGTTTGTTTGCAGGTTAGCTGCTGCTTCAATTATTAGCCATTGGCTATTCTTTATCAATTTGTCACCTTAGCGCAGTTGTTTACAATTTTCAAATATATATATATATATATATACCGTATATATATATATATATATATATATATATATATATATATATATATATATGGGATGACTGAGTGAGAGACACGCTGCTTGGAGCTCCGCGCTCTCTCCACGGGGAACCTAGAGTGCACTGTATCCTATCCTAGAAGGCTATGCTGGGCTAGCAGATAGCAGATGAAGCCCTATAACGCGGTATGCATAGCAGCCGCAAGTATGTAACGCGGTCGGACTCAAAGAAGGCAGCCTCGGTGGCGAGTAACCCAACAAACAGCGTTAAAACTGGTCTACAGGGAGAAATTCAGAGCTACTTCCCCTAAGCTTCTCCTGTGACTATAGCTGCGAGCGGATCCATCAACAGAGGCGCCCGAGGATGGGGAGGCGAGGGCTACATCAGCAGAGAAAGGTCAGCCCTACAACGGAGATCCTCCGGAGCAGGAAGTCCCCTAACACAGGCACAAACAGTAGCAGCGGCGCGGACCTCAGTGGACGTCTTGAAGCCGGGAGCAGCAGAGATGGAGATAGCAGAAATCATGCTGGCAGCTCTCCCTACTCGACAGGATATTGAGAAGCTTCCCACCCGACAAGAGATTGAGGCACTGATACTTCGAGTGAAAGAGACGCAGCGCCAGGAACTGCATGCGGTAAGACATGACTTAAACGTGCTGACAGAAAAGGTGATGCTGAGAGAGGACACTATAGTGTCTATCTCGCACAGAGTGGGGGCTATGGAGAAGGCTTTAGAAGCGAGACCGCATACCAGAGTAGACATGGCAGAGGAAACAGTAATTGACCTACAATTACAGGTGGAGGTTCTAGAGGACAGGAGCCGTAGGAAGAACGTGCAAATAAGGGGTGTCCCCGAATCATTAGAAAATGAGGACTTGGAAACTAAAACCAGGGCTATTTTTGAGATGATTTTAAAATCGCTGCAAAAGGAGATTGAGATAGAGAGGGTGCACAGAACCCCTGGCCCTAAATCCCCAAACCTAGAAAGACCAAGGGACATAATTTGCCGACTGTACAGGTATCAGCAAAAATAAATTATTCTCAGGATGGCATGGGACATGGGAGACGTGGTACATGAGGGTGCACATATAAAAATCCTTCCTGACTTGTCCTGGGCCACACTTCAGAGAAGAGCATGCTTGCGGCCGATGTTGGACCTGGCTAGAGAAAATGGGTTCACGTATAGATGGGGGTACCCACTTACAGTAACGTTTCGCAAGTCTGGGGCCTCGTTCATGCTTAGAACTCCATCAGAACTACCAGATTTGTTCCTGTTCCTTATAACACCACCTATTCAGATACCAAATTGGTTATTCCCTATGACATATATGGGGAATAGAGGAAGACCCCAAACAAGGACAAGACAAGGACAGGTCTTATCGACTCACACCCAAGTGGATACCAGTAGGCAAGGGGACCCCCCCCAAAGGACAAAGAGGAAAAAGAGGAGATAACGAACAGAAGGGCTGGAATGAGTTAATGGGATAATGAGATGCACTGGGTTTGCTGAAAAAGTGGAGAGACTGGGATCAAACTCCTCTGCACCCCATTTTTTTCCCCTTTCTCTTGAGAAATTCCACCCCTGGCCCCAACCCCGGAGCTGAAGGGGAGGGTTTTTTTTTTCCTCCCCACCGGGGTGGTCCCCTATTTCTTTTTTTTATTTTTTTTGGGGGGGGGGGGGTCAGGGTGGAGTGGGACTGGATGTGATGGGCTGGAGGGGGGGGGGGGGTTTCCTCGAGTAGAATCACTGGGGTGGACAAGAGATTGGACTAAAGATAACTGAAGTAAGACATTGAACCTGGGATGTAATATATAGCTCAAAGGTTAAATATGCAGACAGAGGGTGCTGGTAATTTTGAGCGAGTTGGGGGCAGAATGAAGAGGGCCTATTTAGGAGAAGTAAGGGTGCAAATTGGGCTGGGTGGGAGGAAGGAGGGGTAGGAACATAGATGATTTTTTTTTTCACTCTACTTTCCTTTTTTATTCTTTTCTAGTCACTAGTCACTTTTGGCACTGGTACTGGCATTGGCGCTGGCACCAAATATAATAATAAGACACCAAACAATACATTTAAATACCAAGACACAACAGCACATAATACACAACACAAAACAATACATAACACCATAACACTATGACATCAATAGGTCACAATACTGTTTAAAGTGGGGGTCTCTTTGTGGGGGCCCCCTTTTTTTTCACACCTGCACTAACCAAGCACTACATGGAGAATATCGCAAACACTGCTACATTAAAATGGGGGATTGTAAATGAGAGCCAATGGGGAGCGACTCTACGGGGGGCACAGTACACATCCTTTAGAATCATTTTTTTTTTTTTTTTGTGTATATATACAATTTTTGATGAGCCCTCACTAGTCCTGCCCATACAGAAGACATGGCCCAGCCGTGAGAAAGCAACGTCTCCCCCCCCCCCCCTTCTGTTTTTTTTAAGAGATATCACCCCTATTTATACACCCCCCCTCGCTCAGATGGGGAGCGGGAGAGGATGGGAGAAGATGCAAAATGTATATAAGTGTATATATAAACGTATGTAAACGTAAACCTATATAAGTGTATGTACCCACAATGTATAATGTATTGGTAAGGGGGCTGGGGGGTATGTAAATGTAGAGTTTGTAAAGGGGGGAAGAGGAAGCTAAAAGGCAAAAGTTAAAGTAATGATTATGAATAAGGAGGTATATGTATAAATGCCTGGATGGAGTTTGTCTATGCGCTCTTTTCTTTCTTTTTTTTGTTTCTCCTGTTGTTCGCTCAGCCTAAGACAGGCAAGTCAGAAGGGAGGGGAGGTAGAGTGGGAACCCCGCGTTGTGGAGGGGAACCCCACCCCCCTTTTACATTGCTGGCTCCTTTTTTCTCCCCCTTCTCCTTTCTTGTTGTTGGGGGACCCACCTTCGTGCTGCTCCCTCTCTGGGGGGAGGGGGGGGATGGAGGGAGGGAGGTGGGGGAGGAGAGGAGGAAATAACAGGGATAATAGTAGGGAAGAGTAATTACAGAATGATCTCTGGCTTTTTTTTTGGTGCTTAATTTTCCAATGAGTTGCAATTAGGGAATGACAGGGAGGCGTGGGGGGTGTGGGGGACGGGGGGGGGGGGGGGGGGAGGGGGGGAGAAAGGGGTAGATAAATATCAGTCAATAATAAATAAGGTAGTGATGCAAACTTGCCAACCTTCCCTCCCCCACCGTCTCTCCATTTCTGTACGCCAACCTGTATGCCAATTTCTTAGCACCCTCAGAACATTTGTACTTTACCCAGCCACCCTGTATAATCTCCTCAGATGAAATGAGAGTATATAGTGCAACACAGTGCAACATATGGCCTTTATGGCCTGCTTTCAAGGAGTATAGATGGGTATTGTGGAGAGGCCCGGAGCTCCAAGCTTTTCTTTTTTTTTTCTTTGCTGTATATTTTTTGTCATAGAGTTAGAAGAATTGTCTTTTTTTTTTTCCTCTCTTGTCCCCCTCCCAAAGAAGAACCCTTATATACCCCTATATCCTGAGGTCTCAATACCCTTTTTCTTTTCCTTGGTGTGAACAAGTTTTTTTGAAGGAGATGGGATATAGGGAAGTATAGGAACCACCTAGGGTACACGCCCTTACTCATAGGCCGACGCTCAAATACCGTTAATACGGTGAGTGTTAATTAGCAGGACAGCTAATATTAGAGATTGCCCCCCTTTTCCCTTTTTCCCCCCCTTTTTTTTTTGTATTAGGAGGGGGGCCTCTCTCCTCTCACATTTCCACTTTCCCCCCTCTCACTGCTTACCTTCCTCCCAATACGATTAATACTCAAGAAATAAAGGGAAATAGGATGGAGGCATTAAATATATTGTCACTGAACGCGAAAGGATTGAATTCACCAGAAAAAAGCAGGGTCCTTATGCACGACTTGCAAAGATTAGGAGTAGACGTGGCATACATACAGGAAACACACTTTAGAGAAGATAAAACTCTGATTTTAAAGAATAGGCTATACCCAATCGTATACCACGCGACAAACCAGGAGGCAAAGTCAAAGGGGGTGTCTATTCTTATAGGAGGGAGAATCAAATGGACATACTTAGATTTGATGAGAGACCCGAAAGGATGATACCTATTTGTGAAAGGTAAAATAGGAGGAATAGGGGTAACATTTGCTACCGTATATGCCCCAAACGAGCAACAGGAAACTTTCCTGGGTAAAACGATTAAACATCTACAAGACTTTTCAGAAGGCCATTTGATTTTGGGAGGGGATTTAAATATCCCGTTAGACCCCAAAGTGGACACATCATCGGGAAAGTCATCCATTCCCTGTGGAGTTAGAAACCGTACCACTCAAATTCTGTATAAAAAACAGCTGATTGACATATGGAGACTGTTACATAATAAAGAAAAAGATTATACATTCTACTCCACACCGCACAAAATATATTCCCAAATAGATTTTTTTTTAATCTCACATGCCCAACTACATTCAGTACGATCGGCTAAAATAGGATCCATTACGTGGTCAGATCATGCCCCGATTTTTTTGGTATATGAGATACAAGACTTCAGACAGATTAGACCCAACCAGTGGAGATTAAACGAAAGCTTGTTGCAAGATAAAGAGGCCCTAGAAGATGTAACCAAAGAGCTGTAATTATATTTTAGCACCAACGATACCCCAGAGTGCGATCCCGGAATCGTCTGGGAAGCACATAAGGCGGTTATTAGAGGGGTGCTAATTAAACATGGGTCTAGAATAAAAAGGGAACGTACGGAAAAACTTAAAAAGCTATTGGAAGAGTTAGCTACGCTGGAGAGTAGGCATAAGCAAACAAGATCAATAACAGTAGAGGAAGAGGTGGTTAGGAAAAGAACGGAAATTACAGACCTCCTGTACTACAAAGCAAAAGCAGCAATACAGAGATCTAAAAAGTTTGCATACGAGTCAGGAGATAAGTGTGGGAAAGGACTTGCTAGATTATTACGTGAACAGAAGACGAGTAACTATATTCCGTATTTTAAACCACCAAAGAATCCGAAGGTTTTTAAACCAAATGACATAGCGAAAGAGTTTCAAGAATACTATTGCTCTCTCTATAACATACAAAGTAAGTCCCCGACTAAAGAACAGATTGATCAGTATCTTATGGAATCAGCAATACCAAAACTATTAGAGTCAGATAAAGAGAAGTTAGATGGCCCTATAACTGAAAAGGAATTTAAAAGTGGCAGTTAATTCAATGAAACTGGGGAAAGCCCCTGGACCCGACGGCTATACGGGTCAATACTACAAAATCTTGTTCCCTTCGCTATCGAAATATATGACTAAATTATTTAACGCATTAGGGACATCGGCCAGTCTAACGAAGGAAACTTTATTAGCCTATATTTCGGTGATACCAAAAGAGGGGAAAGATTTGGGCCTATGTGGAAGCTACCGGCCAATCTCTCTGTTAAATTCGGATTTAAAGATCTTTGCTAAGGTTTTGGCAAATAGGATACAACCGCATATCCCAGACCTGATACATTTGGATCAGGTGGGATTCGTTCCTACGCGGGAAGCACGCGATAATACGATTAAAGCCATTAATTTGGTACAGATAGTAAACACAACACAGACGCAATGTGTTTTTCTGAACACAGTCGCAGAAAAGGCCTTCGACAGGGTGAACTGGAGTTTTATGCGTGCAGTTTTACAACATGGAGGCTTTGGAGACAAAATAATAAAATGGATATTGTCTATGTATTCAGGCCTAACGGCTCAAGTACGGGCCAACGGAATATTATCAGAGCCTTTCCAGATCTTGAATGGTACAAGACAGGGGTGTCCTCTGTCCCCACTCCTCTTCGCCCTGTCGTTAGAGCCCTTTCTGTGTACCCTGTGTTTAAATAGGAATATATCAGGAGTACACATAGGGAAGAATCATTGTAAAATAACAGCCTACGCAGATGACATGCTGTTTACACTCACCAATCCATTGATCTAAATCCCGAATTTAATGAGGGAATTTGAGAAATATGGCTCTTTATCGAATCTAAGTATTAATTTTAACAAGTCAGAAGCAATGGGAGTTAACGTGCCACAAACATCGATAACACACTTAAAACAAAAATGTAAGTTTAAATGGACGGACAGAGCATTGACATATCTTGGCATAGAACTAACAGGGAGAGTGGACAAGATCTTTGAATTAAACTTTCCACCATTACTGCAAAAGGTGAAGATATTATTGTCTAAGTTCCACACCTGGTTAGGCCGATGTAATGTTATCAAGATGAACATACTCCCAAAAATGCTCTACCTATTTCAAACATTACCAATCCATATCCCAGTGCAGTATTTCAAACAATGTCAGAGAGTTATTTTTGAGTTTGTATGGGCACACAAAAATCCAAGAATACAAAGGAAACAACTTATGTATACTAAACAGGGAGGACTGGGGGTGCCAGATATAAGGAAATACTACTATGCTGTACACCTGAATAGGTTAATAGACTGGAAAAGGCATTCAGATACCAAACTTTGGGTACAAATTGAACAGTCCCAATTTAAAATACCATTAGAAAGGGCACCATGGTGGTTTGCCTCACTACCTAACGAAATTAACAAAAACCCGATACTGGGAAATACAGTGAAGATATGTGCAATAGCATTCTCCATGATGGGTATTGATCCCAGGACTTCTCCATTATATCCAGTAATAGGGAACCCCCTTTTCCCCTTGGGATATGAAGATGGTGCTTTTCGACACTTAAGGGAGGGGGAATGTAGACAGGTAGTGAACTATATCCAAAGGGGAAGATGGCTTACAATAGCTGAATTGATGGAACAAGAGGGTGGATTCCGTCTAAAGTTTTGGAATGCACTCCAGATGGTTCACTTCCTGAACACATTACCAAACCCGGGGGTTTTTGAAAGACCATTCATGAGACTTGAGAAAATGTGTAGTGAGAGGGGAACATTAAAACATACTCTCATAAGTTATGAACTACTAGCACAGTCAGGGAGTCACCCTTTGAAGTGTGTTCAAGATTGGGAACAGGAATTAAAAAAGGTATTCAGTATGGGACAGCGACAACGTGATACACTGACACCCACTTCCTTTCACAGTCCCCTCCTTTCTGGTATCCTTTACAACCATCTTCTTTCTTTGCAACAAACACAGTTCCCTTTATGTCAGTGCCCCCTCCCTTACCTTACACAGCAGGGAGAAGACAGATGCGGCAGACGAGTCCAAGCAGAAGGCGGGAGCTGTTTAACTTTCCATGTAACGGGGGGCGTGGCCGGATGAGGATGGTGATGGATGCTTTCTGGACAAGCTCTGTATAGCAGATTGTAATCTGGAGCCATCGGTTACCGGTATTACCGTTTTAATTACAAAAACACCCCATCCTGTATCGGCGACTTTACCTGATCTATAAAATACCTTTCTTGAGGAGTTTCGATACGAACTCATCCATTGCTGTGACCCGGGGCCTCCTCTTCATACAGTGGCGTCATTGCCATTTTGAGGCCTACAGATTATCGGACAGCCCCGGACTCGAGTACGGATCGCTGAGCCCATTTAGGTGCATCCACCCCTTCGTCCACCCAGGATACACTGCTATAGGCGTCGGAAGTGACAGGCGACACTCCCTCACCTCCCTCAGTCACTCAAGGCCCGTGGTCTCGGCCTACCTCCGGAGGCCTGGCGGCCATCTTGCTTCACCCACTGCCTCAACTCTCATATACCCCTTTCTCCTCAGGGCTCAATACTGCTTCCCCTACATCCTTCAAGGTGGATAGGCCATTTCTTTATTTTATGGCATAATACCCTTTGATGGTTATATGTAACAGTTGAAAGGGTGTCAGAGGCCAGGACGGGAGGTATATGGATATGCTCTGAGGAGGCTATGTGACATCCCTCTTTTGTAGACTCTGCACGGACAAGAGATAATTATATGTTATATAATAGGAATCCAAAACCATTTTAGGATCTCCAAGTGCTAGAAATACATAAACTGAGGTGATAATTAATGTACTTGACCGCTGTCCTCATATAATTTACCTCAGGAGACTGCAGCTCAGTGTGGGGACAGAGGCTCATAATCCAGCAATATATTTACAAGGGCCTGATAGTTTCTTGAAACACCTTCTCCTCAGAAGTCTCATGTAACTGTTTGCAATTTATGTGATTCATGTTAACACACTACAGTGCAGGATTTAAGACCCGGTCTATTATTGATATTATCAATATTTGATACCTAACGGGTAATCTTTCCCTTACTGAATTGCTTTATTACTATCTAGCTACCTGAATGCAGGAATTGCCTGGTTGTGATGCACTGTGAAACTCTTCCATTGAGGTAACAACGCCATCTTGTGGTATACACGTTTATTACAGCATAAAACCATTACCCAGCTATTCGCTTACAGGGCACTGACAGTATATTATTAAATCTAGTTGTCTGGACACCATAACATTTCACTATACAAATGGACCATAATACCTCGGTTTTGTGAAGATTAAAGGAACAGGACTGTCAATGTCAATATGAATTTCTGACAACTTTATAGTGTTATTTTTTTTCTCTTATATATATATATTTTTTTTTTTTTATATTTTGTGCTATTATTTCTTTCTAAACTGGATTATTTATTCATATGCCCTGACCACCTGACTGCACTAGGAAACTGTCCGCTGATATCAAAGTCAGGCTACCGACTGGATACAGTTCTCAGTGGCTGTCATATACACCGTCGGATTATACTATGATTATCCCTGTAATGGGAATTCACTGAGGTATTCTTACACACCGTCTGAAGTCTGTCGACGAAAGAAGCAGATTTGACTCTCTATACATAAATAGGATATCTGAATGGTATGAAATTTATGGCATTCCCATAAAGATGGTCTTTTCCTTTACTTATGTACTCTAAGCTGGGTTTAGGCTGTTCGCAAGATTAACTTCTGCTGACTGATAATTGTGGTAAGAGAGTTCTACCTAAGGGAGCTGGTATAGGAGTACACTGCAGATTTCGCAATACATTGATATTTGAATACTGTTGTCAGATATTTATTTTAACACTTCATATATATGAAGGGGAAACAAAGTAAAAAAAACAAATAGAATCATCAAAGAGTCTCTTTATGATATAGACTCCCCTCCTTCTACAAGCCCTCAGACATCTGTTGGAGATACTGAGTTCGACGGACAAGTCTCGTCACTTCTACTTCCCACCTCATCACCTCCTTCTCTGGGTTCAGCAAAGCTTCTAAATTTATATCCTTCTACAATTGGGGGAGCTCTCACAACTACAATGGCTGACCACATGATTCCTATTGAGTCCGTCTCTCAGGATCCTAAACAGGTAACTGCAAATACTGAACATGTTCCGGAAGCTTCTTTCAATGTTGCTGAACTGTATAACAAAATATCTGAAATGATGGAAAGGGGTTTAGCTCTTACTGCCGAGAAAATCACTAACGATATCAGGGCTGACTTTCATTGTCTTGGCAACAGGATTGATTCTATAGAACATAAGTTAGATGCTAACGTTTCGAAAACTGAACAACATGATAGCCATATGCATTTCTTGCAAGATCAACTGGAGGCTGCTCAGGATAAGATTGATGATTTAGAAAACAGGTCAAGAAGGGAGAATTTTAGGGTCAGGGGTCTTCCTGAATCCATTGTGGATGTCCACTCAGCAATACAGGACATTATAAAAATCCTTCTACCATCTATACCTACTCCAAAAATGGAATTAGACAGGGCTCATAGATCATTGGGTCCACTAAGAAGAGATGGTTTACCCAGAGATGTGGTGGTCAAGCCTCATTATTTCTCCACCAAGGAGGACGTTATGAAAAGATCTAGACAACAGGAGAATCTCCAATACCATGGTGCTACAATACAAATATTTTCTGACATTTCTCCATACACCATCCAGAGAAGAAGATCGATGAAACCGTTATTGTCGGCCCTCATGGACAATGACATCAAATACAAATGGGCCTTTCCCTTCGCCTTAAAGTTCAATCACAATGGCAGACACCATGTGATACATAATCTCCGCGAGGGTGAAAAACTTCTAATTGATCTAAAAATTATCTCTCTTAAACCAGCTATGGACACTACTTCACCTCAACTACCATCAGGCAAGAGGACCACACCTACTAGTCCAAATCTGAATCCTTGGAACAAGGTCAAATACAGAAAAGTTGGAAAAGACTCCATCACCTGAATATTGAATAGTCTTACCCAGGAAGTATCTCTCAGGATTTTTTTTATGTCACACAGTGTCCGAGATGATTTTTTTTTATTTTTTTAGGAGAGAGGGAAAAGGGAGAAGGGAAATTTTTTTTTTTTCCCCTCTTATTTTTACTATTTAATACGGAGGAGGTTACTTCTTCATTTCTGAAATATATAATATAATACATATATAGTATGGTTTTCCCCCTTTCTTTTTTTACCCCTCTCTCTCCTCATTTATTTTTTATTTTTTATGGTCCCTATTAATTGAATGCCATTGTTCTTGAAAAAGTTTTTATGATGTAAAGTTTAATCTATCGACGACTGACGACGGTGAGGTATTGGACCTCAACTTACCTCTTGGAGCGACACTTTGTCGACCCAATGGGTAAGAATATAGTCCATTTAAGGGACTATGCTAATGTTTTTCGTTTGAATGAGGGAAGGAGACTCTTTCTCTTCCCCCATTCTGGGTCACGATTTGACCTTGTACGATTTAGTGACTTGATGTGCAGTATGTTTTTTTATTCTTGTCTTTTTGCCTCTTCTTTCTGTTTCCCTTTTTTCCTTCTCGCCCTCTTCTTCTCTTTAGCCTGCCTGCCATTGCTCGTAATAACGGTGTTACAGATGATATCCTTGCTGTCCTGCCTAACCATAGTAGTAGACAAGACTTATGGCTGGATCAAATGATGTATCTAAACCCCTTAGTGTTGTCACTCACAACACTCAGGGGTTGAATTCTCCTATTAAGAGACGCAAAGCTCTTCAAGTTTACAAATCTCTTCATGTAGATGTGGTTTTCCTTCAAGAAACCCACTTCCCTAAACGATACAACCCCACTTTTATGCATGCTCACTATCCATTATTTTTTCTAGCTAAAGCGGAAAACAAAACTAAAGGTGTGGCCGTTTTGTTCTCTAGATACTGTAATTTTAACTTGATCAAGGAATATGGAGACCCGGAAGGTAGGTTTATCTTGATAAAAGGTACTCTTGACGAAAAAATGTACACATTCGTTTCTTATTATGCTCCTAACAGAGGTCAAAAGCGTTTTTTCACTCAGATGCTTGATACCCTCCGTCCATTTATGGAGGGAATTATTGTTATGGGAGGAGACTCTAACCTGGCTTTCGACATTGGATTGGACAAATCCAAATCTAAAGCCGATAAGGTCATCAGACCGACTAAAATTAGTTTACAAGTAGCACGTATTTTACATCAAAACAGACTGACTGATATCTGGAGGGAATTAAACCCAAGAACTAAAGACTATACTCACTATTCTAACCCCCACCAGTCTTACTCTCGTATAGATCATATATTGATATCAAACCATCACGTCCCGGCAGCCATTAAATCTAATATAGTTGATGTTTCCTGGTCGGATCACTCAATGGTTCTTTTGTCACTAAGGAGAGAGGATACTTCTCCTAAAGTATCTCATTGGACACTTAATAGATCTATTTTGAAAAATCCTGTCCTAATAAAGGATATTGAGCAATCCCTTCTAGAATATTTTGAACACAATGATACAGATGATATATCCCCTGAAACTTTGTGGGCTGCTCACAAGGCTTCTATCAGGGGCAAAATAATACAATTGGCCGCTAACCTCAAAAAACAGAAGAACCTAGAAATAAAAAGACTGGAAATCAACTATTTAGACCTGTGTAGAAAACATAAAACTGATCCTCATAACTTTCCTACTCAGGCACTTGATGCGGCCAGATCTGCTCTGAACCTGGTACTTACGACTAAGGCGGGGGAAGATATTAAATGGACTGGAGATAATTTCTATAAATTTAAAGATAAAATAGGTCCAATGCTAGCACATAAATTGTCACCTAGATTTCAATCAAGAACTCTCCCTAAAATAAAGATGATTGACGGTTCATTCTCCCTAAACCCTAGGAGAATAATGGAGGCCTTTCATGACTTTTATTCTAAGCTTTATACCTCTACTGAGGATTCTTCTTCAGAGAGGATAGATGATTTTCTTAGCAATCTGAATCTTCCTAAATTGTCTGAAATACATACAGAGGTGATGGAGGCTCCCATTTCAATTGAGGAAGTATCGACAGTGATTAAACACCTAAAATTAGATAAAGCCCCGGGACCTGATGGATTTTCGAGTTCATATTACAAAACATTTTCAAGCATTTTAACGCCCTATTTGGTGAGATTTTTCAACCACATGACCGAGGGAGATCCTATAGAAAGACAACTCAATTTGGCTTATATATCGGTGATCCCTAAGTGGGAAAAGGATCATAGCCTGGTGGAGAACTATAGACCGATATCTCTTATCAATAACGATCTTAAGATACTTACTAAAATAATGGCCAATAGGTTATCTTCTTTCATTGGTCAATATGTTAGTAAAGATCAAGTTGGCTTCATTACTGGGAGGCAAGGTCCGGATCAGGTTAGGAGAGCTATTGATCTGATTTCTATACTGAACTCAGGATGGTCTGGTGATACTGGTCAGAAGGGTATGCTTCTTTCCATAGATCTTCAGAAAGCATTTGACTCAGTGTCTTGGCCTTTTATGTTCAAGGTGATGAACCATTGGGGGTTTGGCGCTAAATTTCTGGGTATCCTGTCTGCACTTTACTATTCCCCTGAAGCTAAAGTACGCTTTCAAGGTATTTTTTCAGAATCTATCGAGATCCGTAGAGGTACAAGGCAGGGATGCCCTTTATCTCCCCTGATATTTGCAATTGTGATTGAATCCCTGGCTATAGCTATTCGTGAAAATGCAAATATCAGGGGTGTTCGATGTGCCAAAAAGGAACATAAGTGCGCCTTATTTGCAGACGACCTTTTACTTTTTTTGACTGCACCAGAAACATCCCTGCCCGAAGTATACTCTCTTATGGACGAATTTTCTCTGGTTTCAGGTCTTGCTGTAAACATAGCCAAATCCAGGGCCCTCAATGTTTCACTTACTGAGTCCACTGTTTCTCTACTGAAAGAACGTTATAGATCCAAATGGGACGCCTCTTATATTAAATACCTAGGCATTAATTTGACCCCCAATATTCAGAATTTATATCCAGCCAACTATCCCCCTATGTATAGAAAACTTGAGAAGGATCTGACAGACTGGGGTACTCAGAATATAGGTTGGATTGGTAGAATTAATTCGGTCAAGATGACTCTTCTCCCTAGGCTTTTGTATCTCTTTCGATCATTACCTATACCGATAATCAAAAGTCAACTAAAATCCTTTCAAGGCAAAATTACCAAGTTTATATGGAACAACAAGGGTCCACGCCTTCCATCTCGCACTCTCTATAACTTATCTGAACAAGGCGGTCTAGGTGTGCCTAATTTGATATGGTACTACCAATCAGCGAGATTAGCGCAATTATCAGAAATTTTTCTTAAAAATGAACGTCCTGATTGGATAGACATCGAAGAACAGGCGATTCCGAATCTAACGATAGAGGATTTAATGTGGAGTCATACCAAGAAAAGGCCTTCTATATTATCTCCGACTCTATGTCAAACTTTAGTTTTATGGGATTCACTTAAAAACAATCCCTCTCTAATCTCTAAAGGTAGGCCTTTATCGAATATTTTCATAGACCCATTCTTTACTTCTAAAATTGATAAAGATCCCTTTAAATGGTGGCATGATAAGGGGTTGTATCGTATAGGACGCTTCTTTTCTCGTTCGGGTCCCCTCCCCGAGCAACATTTTATTGACAAGCTAGACCTTCCTGTTTCAGAAAAACTAAGATTTTCTCAACTACATGACTACGCTCAAAGCCTATGGGATAACGACTCGATATCTGGACATTTGACACCCTATGAAAGTAAATGTGATCAGGGTTTGTCCAGGAAGGGGAATATTTCAATTATATATAATTCACTTGCTACTAATGACACCAAATTGCCGCATATGCTGGCATGGGAAAAGGAACTTAATAACGAATGGGATTTGTCGGACTGGTATAAGAATTATACCAGATCCATTAAAGGTTATGTGAATGTCTCTCTTATAGAAGCGAACATAAAAATTTATACTAGATGGTATTTAGTTCCCGTCAAACTGACCTCTATGTATCCGACAACTTCTCCCCTATGTTTCAGAGGCTGCCATGGATTGGGGTCTATGATACATATTTGGTGGGAATGTCCCAAAATTCGGGGTTACTGGAATAAGGTGTTCAATATAATCAGACGAGTCACAGGCTGTAACCTGCATCAATCTCCTACTATTGCTTTACTTAACGGAATGTTACCTCTAACTTCTAAGGTTACCAGAAAACTCATCTTATATATTATGACGGGTGCCAGGATTACACTCGCAGCTGCATGGAAAAAGACTAATGTTTCCATCCTATATATGAAAAGAAAGGTCACATGGATTATGGAACAAGAGAAAGGGGTCTGCTCCATGTTGGATAAGTCTACTCTTTTCTATGAAATCTGGGAACCTTGGTTGGAATACATGGGGATAACTTATACTCCGTGAAGGTTTTGATGACATCAGTGTCTTTTGGACGATGCTGGTAGATGGCAGGCAGGCTAATTTTCTATCTCTCCTGATTTTCTTCTGGCTTTCTTTTTTCACTTCCTCTCTTGTCTTTTGTCACTCTTTCTTTTTTTATTCTGATTCTTCTTAGGTTTTATCTCATTATTTTATCCCTGGGGATATAATCCTTAAGATTTTTGGTCCTCAGTTTGTTTTATTTTGAAAAGATAAGTTTATGTTTAAGTAATTGAAGGATTCTACCAAACCTTTGAAATAATTAGATTTGATGGGGATTCCGAAAATTTGTTTTCGGTTATCGGAGAGTTCCAGTAATAGTTATTGGAGGGAGGGAGGATTGGAGGTTTTGCTCAACCTCTTGGACACAGAAAGTTCCCGTTAGGGGTGTCGGAGAGGTTGATGCACTCCGGATATCTTATCCTTTAATTATTCTAAGTAATTTAATCTGGTACACTCAATTCGTTTTATCCCTTATATAACTTATTGTGTGATAACGCTAGACCTAGGAATTCCTTGATATATGAAAATATTCTGTTTCTCTTTCAAGTTTAAAGTATTACTTTGAAATAGTCTTTTAATTTAGCTTATGTGAACTGCCTTACTTTCACCACATGGTGTAGAGCATATAGGATGGATAGATATAAGTGGCAGTTAATAAGACAGGAATGATTATTATGAATTGAAATGTATTTAAATTATTATATTTCTGCGTGCTATTGACTTATTTCTTGCTAATTTAATACAAATGTATGTATTTATTTTATTGAAAATAAACTTAAATTTGAATGAAAAAAAAAGGAACAGCGACAACGTATATATAAACAAAGGCATGAAACATCAATTTGTGCAAGGACACAAGAGACAAATTACAAGATTTTTGCAAGATGGTATAGGACACTGGAGAGATTAAACAAAATCTTTCCAGAGGTGTCGGACAAATGTTGGAGGTGCCAGGGAAGTAAAGGGACGATGCTACATATATTTTGGGATTGTCCCCTGTTAAGGAGCTTCTGGCTGGAGATTAAAAGGGTCCTTCAGACCTGTTCAGAATATGAGATACCGGAAGATCCAGAATTTTACCTTTTACACGTGAATCAAATCCAAGAGAAAGCGTACAGGGAGACAAGCATATGTCATCTACTAGATGCTGCAAAAGCGTGCATAACAAAGAAGTGGAAGTCACCATTCCCACCAACTATAGAGATGTGGATAAGCAAAGTAAAAGAAATCAGTAAATTAGAAAAACTAGTACAGACAGCACAACATCAAAAGGAAAGATATTTAATAATCTGGACCCCCTGGAAATCCTTCTTGGATTCCAGGGAAGAGGGGTGAGGAGGGTAAGGATTAATATTACAGATGACATTTTGAATATGAAGGGGGGAGAGTGGGAAGGTAGAATAATAGAGAGAGTTCATGTGGATTTTTCTTTCTTTGGTTTTCCACTTTTTTTTTTGTTTCTGTTTTTTTGTTTTTCTTTTTTTTCCGTTTTGTAGTAGTATTTTGGATGGTACCCTCAGGTTAGAGGGGGCATATGACAGTATGCATTCGCACGTTGAGTGGATTTATTTGTATTATGTATCATAATTGTATAAAAAAAGGTTTAAATAAAAAAAAAATATATATATATATATATATTCTAACAAAAGTGAGTACACCCCTCATATTTTTGTAAATATTGTATTCTATCAATTCATGTGACAACACTGAAGAAATGACACTTTGCTACAATGTAAAGTAGTCAGTGCACAGCTTGTATAACAGTGTAAATTTGCTGTCCCCTCAAAATAACTCAAAACACAGCCATTAATGTCTAAACCACTGGCAACAAAAGGGAGTACACCCCTAAGTGACAATCTCCAAATTGGGCCTAATTAGCCTTTTATCCTCCCCAGTGTCATGTAACTCGTTAGTGTTAATATGTGTTGGTATTCTCAGGAGTGAATGGGGAGCAGGTGTGTTAAATTTGGTGTTATTGCTCTGTCTCTCATACTGGTCACTGGAAGTTCAACATGGCACCTCATGGCGAAGAACTCTCTGAGGATCTGAGAAAAAAAAATGTTGCTCTTCATAAAGATGGCCTAGGCTATAAGATTGCCAAGATCCTGAAACAGCATGGTGGCCAAGACCAATTGCGTCCCTGACCCCCCCCCCCCCCAACATTATGCTGTGCCCCACCATATTTTTTTTTTGTATTTTGTTCGAGCTGCTGGAGTTACACAGTCTCTCCTGAGAGGGAGAGTGTCCCCAATCAGCTTCTGCGGGGGATTCCTCCCCCCTCCCTCTGCTCACTGACACTGCATAATGCGAGCACTCACACAACAACAGCTGCCCCATTTGCTTCTTCCCCTGCATCCTCATTGTGAGGAGGGAGGGGGGCCCCAAGCCTTCATCTCAGTTACTGAAAAAAACAGACTGATTTCTCCCATCCTTAGGACAGGAGAACCAGCCTGTAAATTCCGAGAGTGGTGACTGCATGCTGAGCCGAGTGTCAGTCTATGACACTCTTTCACAGCCCAGCAAGTCCAGGCACCCCCCCTCACTCTCCTCATACTCGCAGGGAGGAATACAGCTCCTCCTCCTTCTAGTCCCGCCCCCCACACTATCCCGGCGTGCTGTATCTGAAGAGAGGGGATGTGTGGGCAGGAAATATGAAAATCGGCAGCATTCCTGGCTGTGTGTGAATGATACCGGAGATTCTAGCCTGGACAGTGGGTAAGTGTGTGCACTGCAGACTGCAGTACACTGTAATCACTGAACTGCATTATCTCCATCCCTTCTCTCCCCATCTGTCCCCCCCCTCTCCTGTTCTTTCAAGACATTTACAATTTACTTTCACTTTCAATTAGGCAGGTAATATACGGTACAAATTTCTTTCCTGCATCCACAGATTGCAGGAAACAAACTTGCATGATTCCCCCATCAACACAGACAGTGCTGATAGGGGAATATCCCTCCTGCCCAGCAATTGTATTCTCCCGACAAACCGTGATTATCACACCTCTGCCCGGTTAGCCCCCTCCATATAAAAAATGTTGACTTTTTTTTTTTTTTTTTTAATGCAGTTTGTTAGATCTTTGTTAGATCAGGTTAGATCAATCGTTGTGTGTGTGTGTTATATCTCACACAGAAGAAGCAATATTAACAGTTATTTGCTCGGGGGGCTAACCCGTCATCAGCACCCCTTATCAATCTTTCTGGCCAGAAATCATTCAGGCTAATAGATATTCGTTAGATCCGGTAAGATCAAGTGGTTTTAACGTTAGATCTCACATTATTTCAGAGATATTCTACATAAAAATAGAGATTTTAGGTGGTACATATGGACGGGTTGGCCCCCCTTATCAAATTTTCTGGCCAAAAATCATTCAAGCTAATAGATATTCATTAGATCCAGTAAGATCAAGTGGTTTTAACGTTAGATCTCACATAATTTCAGAGATATTCCACATACAAATACAGATATTGGGTGTACATATGGATGGGTTGGCCCCCCCTTATCAAATTTTTTGGTCAAAAATCATTCAGGCTAATAGATATTCATTAGATCCGGTAAGATCAAGTGGTTTTAAAGTTATATCTCACATAATTTCAGAGATATTCCACATAAAAATAGGGATATGGGGTGGTACAGAAGGTACCTCATCTACAACTGTCTCTGGAGGGTCTCTGGAACCGTATTTGGATGGTTCTTTAGCGAATGCCTGTAGTCTCTCCTCACACCACTGTTCATCTTCCTGCCTCATGGTGATCTCTCCTCAGACCAATAAGCTTAAGTCTTTAGCTAGCCCCCCTTCTTGCAAAGCAGAAGTAGTAGCTCTGCCCCCTGTAGAAATCAATGGTGCCGTTTTGTGATGAGACTTCAAGTCCCATGGTCCTCTGCTACTGCTTGATTGGCTCCCTTACCCTGCCAATAGGGACACAGAGAAGAGAGCAGAGTGGGCGGGATGCCGGTGAATAAGCGCCACTTATCACTCAAGGAAGAGGAGAGGGAGGGGGAGAAATCCCCCACAGGAACTGACAGGCGTGATCTTCCTCAGTGAGTGCCTGTGTCATTGTCTATTCAGTCCGACGGTTGCTGGCGGGAGGTGCAGGACCAGGGGTGACAGAACAGCCCCCGCTACACACTCCCCCCACCAAAGAACTGTTGGTCCTCCAAGGGAGGTAAAGAGTCTATGAAGTGTTGCATGCTTTTGATATACACACGGAAACCATACAATTTGCATCTGCATAAAACCCTGGCAGAGGAACATCCCACCAATTAGCATAGGTAATTACCATAGCAAGGGGTTACAGTCACAGGCTGGGATCTTTGAGAGGCCGTGGGTGTGGACTGTAAATCTGTGGTGGCACATGAACTGCTTCTGACAGAGGCATCAGATGATTGTGATGCCAAGTCTTCAGCGGGCCGGTGCTTCCCTCTGGCCGGCTTTGATATTCCTGGGAATCCTGGCAGATGCTTGCAAATGACATAGGGCTGTGACTTTCAGCGGTCAGCCAACTTGTGCTTTCCATGGACACCCAGGTTTCTCAGCAGTACCTTGTCATCCGGCTGTAGGTCCTGCATTCATACCTTGAGGTAAAATTTTTTTTTGTTTCTCTGTCCTCGGGCATATGAGGCATCTTGAGCCTTATCATAGGCAGGCTTCAGGCGTCTCTGCAGGTGATCCACATACCCTCTGTGGGGAGTTGCTGAGGTATGGTCGAGGTATGTGGCGAAGGCCAAGTCTACTGGCAGCCAGGCCCACAGTCCAAACATCAAACTATGGGGAGAGTAACTTTCAATGCCGTTGCTGTTATAAGCATGTACAATAGCCACTATATGCTTGCCCCAGTGCTGCTTTTTTTTATTTTTTCTGAATTTAGAGTTACGAGCATATCCAGGAGGGTCCGATTAAATCTCTCTCCTTGAGGATGATACGGGGTGGTTTTAGACTTCCTGATGCCCAACAGGACTTAAAGTCTCTTGATGAGACTACTCTCAAAATCTCTCCCTTGATCAGAGTGGAATGCATTAGGACAGACCATAGTGCACAAAGAATTTCTCCATGAAGATCTTGGCCACGGCGATGCTTGTTGGTCCCTCGTGAAAAACGCCAGGGCATACTGAGTGTAATGGTCGGTCACTACCAGGATATTTCTCTGCCCGCTAAGATCAGGCTCCAAGCACAGAATGTGAATGCACACAAAGCTCCATGGGTCCCTGACTCTGAAGATGGCCAATTGGGGCAGCTCGGTGAGGCAAAGTCTTTCTTTGGATACATCTGAAGCAGGAGTGGCAATAGTCCTCAACTTCAGCCCGCATGCGGAGCCAGTAGAACCGGTCCCTCACCAGGTGAAAAGTCCTTTTGGGCCTTAGGTGGCCATAGTTGTCGGGTAGGGCAGTTAATACTGTCTCCCTATGTTTTTCAGGTCGGAATGGCTACAATATTTCTTCAGAATCATCAGAGGGGCCCCTTTGGTTGACCAACCCTTGGTGCAGCAGAAACCGTTCCCACTGTCTGTGAAGCAGAGGGGTTTCCTTTGGGGAGTCAGTGAGGAGCAAGTCAGGGCGTTGGCTCTCCAAGGCCTTCAATGCCAAGCTACAGGGAGGGTCTTCCAACTGGTCACTCTGCAGGTCTTTGACAGCTTCTAGCAGACCTTCATCTCTGACATTTTCAATAACATCTGGGGACACCAGCGGCTGACACTCCAACGTCTTCGGCCCTTGATTCCCCTCAAGCTTGATGTTCTGCTCCTTGACATAAGGTTAGTACCACTTCAGGTGTCAGATGGGCCTATTCTTCTGGAGGGTCTCTGGAACAATGGGGCCTTCTTGACAAAGCATCCGCGTCTTATTTAAGGCTGAAAATAAACCCTGATAGAGTAGCCAATCATTTGTGACCTGTGGTGTCCAACTTGGTGGTAGTGAGGATGTAGGTGAGAGGATTGTTGTCGGTCTTGATCACGAACTCCGCTCCATGCAGGTAATCCCTCAGCTTATCCACCACCGCCCACTTCAAGGCCAGGAACTCAAGTATGGGGTAGTTCTTATCATTCCGACTCATGTAGGCAACAGGCCGTAGATGGCCATCATGCTCTTGACATAGCACCCCACCTAACCCATCTCGACTGGTGTCAACAGGGCCGTCTTTAACCACTTGCTTACTAAGCACATATACCCCCTCCTGCCCAGGTGAAATTTCCGCTTCCGGCACTGCGTCGCTTTAACTGACAATTGCGCAGTCGTGCGATTGGCTCCCAAACAAAATTGACGTCCTTTTTTCCCCACAAGTATAGCTTTCTTTTGGTGGTATTTGATCACCTCTGCGATTTTATTTTTTTGCGCTATAAACAAAAAAAGAGCGAAAATTTAGAAAAAAAAATCAATATTTTTTACTTGTTGCTATAATAAATAGCCCAATTAAAAAAAAAATCTCAGTCTAGGCCGATACGTATTCTTCTACATATTTTTGGAAAAAATAAATAAAAACCTCAATAAGCGACTGGTTTGCGCAAAAGTTATCGCGCCTACAAAATAGGGGGCAGAATTACTATTTTTGATTATTTTGTTTTACTAGTAATGGCAGCAATCTGCGATTTTTTATTGGGACTGCGACATTATGGCGGACATATCGGACACTTTTGACACATTTTTGGCACCATTCACATTTATACTGCGATCAGTGCTAGAAATATGCACTAATTACTGTATAAATGTGACTGGTAGGAAAGGGGTTAACACTAGGGGGTAAGGAAGGGGTTAAATGTGTACCCTTACACACACAGATCCACATCCTTGTCTGTGTAACCGCCGCTCGCGGGTGCCTGGCGGACATGGCGGCCGCCAGGCACGCGCACCGGCATCTCAGTGATGCGGCAGGCACGCGCGCACCGCCGTCGGCGGCGCTCGCACACCCTCCAGTGGCCGGAGGCCGTATATAGACGGCCTCCCGGCAATTGGCATCCACACTGCGGCCGTACAAAGTCGTACGGCCGGCAGGAAGTGATTAATATTAGAGTTGAGCGGACACCTGGATGTTCGGGTTCGGCCGAACTTCGGAAAAAAGTCCGGGTTCGGGACCCGAACTTGACCCACGAACCCCATTGAAGTCAATCGGGACCCAGACTTTTGACTACTAAAACATCTCTAAAAAACGAATGGAAAGGGCTAGAGGGCTGCAAATGGCAGCAAAATGTCGGGAAGAGCATGGCAAGTACTCTGCAAATGTGGATCGGGAAATAACTTAAAATAACATTAAAAAAAAATCTTGACCTAGGAGGACGAGGTCCATATGGAGTAGGAGGTTGAAGGTTAGGGTTGGGGTTAGGGTTGGGGTTAGGGTTGACTAGAAGGCTGCAAATGGCAGCAAAATGTCGGGAAGAGCATGGCAAGTACTCTGGAAATAAATTTGGATCGGGAAATAACTTAAAATAACATAACAAATAAAAATAACATAAAAAAAATAAAATAATAATCTTGACCTAGGAGATCGAGGTCCATATGGAGTAGGAGGTTGATGTGGCGGTGTAGGTGGAAATGGCAGTGGAGGAGGACGAGGTAGCTAACACAGCAGGTTTTGGTTTTTAATTGATTTATTTTTTAAATTCGTGTACACCCCAACAGAGTGAGAAAGATCTAGGGTTGCCACCTCATCCCTTTAAACCCGAACACATAGTAATTACACAGGTTCTGGGGCTAATTTAATGTCGATAAGGCACCAAGTGAGGGGGGGGTAAGTTATTAGTGGCCTTATGGCTTTATAGAGGCCTCAGAATTTAAACACTTGGTAAAAGTGGGCCAGATCCACATAGCGAGTACGCCGGTGTATCTACTAATACGCCGGCTTACTTTCAAATTACCTGCGTCGTATCTTTAGTTTAAATCCTCAAACCAAGATACGACGGCTTCTGGGTTCGATCCGACAGGCGTACGGCTTCGTACGCCTTCGGATCGTAGGTGCAATACTTCGGCGCCCGCTGGGTGGAGTTTGCGTTGTTTTCCGCGTCAGGTATGCAAATTTGCTTTTTCCGACGATCCACGAACGTACGCGCGGCCGTCGCATTCTCTTACGTCGTCTCTAGTCGGCTTTTTCCGGCGTATAGTTAAAGCTGCTATTTTGCGGCGTATATATAGACTTGCCATGTTAAAGTATGGCCGTCGTTCCCGCGTCGAAATTTGAATTTTTCATTTTTTTGCGCAAGTCGTCCGTGAATAGGAATGGACGTAAGTCACGTCTAAGTTAAAAAAACGACGTTGTTGCGAAGTTATTTCGCGCAAAGCACGGCGTGAAATTTCGAAACTGAGCATGCGCAGTTCAATCGGCGCGGGGACGTGCTTCATTTAAATGAATCACGCCCCCTACCCGCCAATTTGAATTCTGCCGCCAGGAATACACTACGCCGCCGTAACTTACGGCGCAAAATCTTCCTGGATTTGACTTAAAGCCAGGTAAGATGCGGCGGCGTAGCGTATCTCTGATACGCTGCGCCTATCCAATTATATGTGGATCTGGCCCAGTGTTTTTAGGGGAAGGTGATGGGGTAATAAGGAATAATGAGTGATAAGTTATAGAGGGATTAATGGCTTTTTAGAAGCCTCATATCTAAGGGGTCACAATTTATTTTATTTTTTTTTGGGGGGGGGGTGGACAGCCGCTGGGAATAAGTGAGGGTGGGGGGGACAACTTTTCTCCTTCTTTTTTTTTTTTTTTTTTTTTTCTTTTTTTATATCTTTTTCTTCTTCTTTCCCGGGGGGGGGTATGGGATACAGATAAGGATGTTTAGCGTATAATGGTGTGATATATTGTAATATATTGTTAAATGGAAATGTTGAAAAATTAATACAAATTTTGATAATATAAAAAAAAAGTGAGTTTAATTAGCAGCACCTTAATCAGCCAGAGAACCTGTGTAATTAATATGTTTTCGCTTTTAAAGGAATGAGGTGGCAACCCAAGAAACATCAGAAAAAAAAGAATGGCTGGGTAAGGCCGGCCCGGTGTCTATTCTGCACAAGGTACGGACAAGTCCTGTGGGATCCATGCCTGGTTCATTTTAATGAAACGTGAGCTTGTCCACATTGGCTCTGTACAGGCGGCTGCGCTTGTCTGTGATAACGCCCCCTGCCGTGCTAAATACACGTTCAGATAATACACTGGCTGCAGGGCAGGCCAGCACCTCCAAGGCGTAAAGGGCAAGCTCAGGCCATGTGCCCAATTTGGAGACCCAGAAGTTTAAGAGGGCAGACAGTACGTGTAGGCGTGTGCACACATACTGCTCACCATGTTGGTGAAATGCTGCCTGTTATACCTGAAGGGTTTCACATGGACTGGCACTTTAAGGCTGGCTCCACCCAGCAGTGATGACAAGGGTCAAGGGGTACAGTAGCCATCTTAGAGAGACCACATGTAAGAAGCAGAGATATGTAATGTCCTGAGATGCATGTTGCAGTGTACAGGCTGTACTGAATAAACATCCATTGTTCCAGCCCAGAGTCTTGTGTCCCTCACAACACAGAGGATATAACAGTGGCGACGAGGATGGGATTTACAAAGTGTCTATCAGTCTGAGAGAGAGACAAAGACATTGTTGATTGTCACCTGGATTAAAGCAATCACAGATCCCAGCAGGAAAATGTCATTAATCGGGACATTAAGTGAGTTTGATGGAGAACAGACATCCTGGAGTTCCTGGGTTGAGAGACTGGAACAGTATTTCAGTGCAAATGCCATCCCAGACAACAGGCAAGTAGCAGTGTTTCTGACAGTGGTTGGGGCCAAGACATATGACACTCTGAGGGATCTGCTTTCCCCTGTAAAACCAGCAGCTAAGACATTGGCAGAGCTGCTGACACTGCTAGAGGATCACTTCCAGCCTAAACCATTAGAAATTGCAGAAAGATTTCGCTTCTATCAGCGGCAGCAGCAGACAGGTGAAGAGATTAAAGTTTATGTGCTCGCCCTTCGCAGACTAGCCTGTACCTGTTCTTTTGGGGACTACCTACCTACTGCACTGAGAGATAAGTTTGTCATGGGACTGAATTGTGAGTCAACACAAAAGAGACTGTTAACAGAGAAAGACCTTACCCTTACAAAGGCAATTGAGATAGCTTCAGTGATGGAAATGGCTGTGAAAGATACAGAGGAATTGAACCCCCAGAGCAGAAGGGAAGAGGTGAAGCAGGAAGTTTTCAGGACAGCAGTCAAACCAACTGCTGCAAACTGGAAATACAGACCCCCACCAAGCCGGGAGTCAGCTTGCTACCATTGTGGGAATACAGACCATGACCACAAAGTCTGCCGGTTTAAGGATCAGACCTGTCATAATTGCGGTAGGACCGGCCATCTGAAACGAGTTTGCCGTAGCAAGAAGGTGCGAGATAAACAACCTCTGAACCCCAAGACTAAGACATATATGGTGGGAAGATATACATCATCATCTGAGTCAGAGGATGTGGAAGTGCTCCACAGGTTAGACATACATCATATGCATTCAGCACCCTCTGCAATGACTGTAGATGTAACCATTGAGGGAAAGAAACTCAGGATGGATGTAGACACAGGAGCAGCAGTTTCAGTTATCACCCAGAAACAATGGAGACAACTTCAGACCCGAAAAACTGTCCGCCCAACACCAATCAAACTGCAGACATACTCAAAGCAGATACTCCACCCACTGGGTTACGCAAAAGTAAAGGTATTGTACAAGGGTCAGACAAAGAGACTGCCATTATATATCCTAGAAAATGGGGGACCCCCTCTCTTTGGGAGAGACTGGATTTCTCACTTTGGTATGCCAGACATCGCCATAAGTCCATGTAACACCGTTACCATTCCATTAGGAGATAATGAGGGATGGGTGGTGTCCCTGAAGCAGCGGTTCCCAAAGATTTTTGATGACCAGTTGGGAAAAATAAAGCATGACTGTGTGAGACTCAAGCTGAAACCCAACGCTCAGCCTAAGTTCTTCAAAGCTCGGACAGTACCTTTCACACTCCGAGCAGGTGTGGAAGCAGAACTAAGTCGGCTGGAGGAACAAGGTGTCATCTCAAAGGTAGAGCACAGTGAGTGGGCATCACCAGTTGTACCGGTAAAGAAATCGAATGGGGACTTGCGCATTTGTGGCGATTTCCGCATGGCACTGAACTCTCAACTGGAAATAGACCAGTATCCCCTACCCAGAGTAGATGACATTTTTGCCTCTCTTGCAGGAGGTCAAAAGTTCACCAAGCTTGATCTCAAACAAGCATATTTACAGTTTGAGGTCCATCCTTCTTCCCGCAAGTTTCTGACCATCAACACCCACAAGGGACTGTATCAATATAATCGGATGGTGTTTGGGGTAGCCTCTGCCCCAGCCATTTGGCAACGAAAAATGGACGAGATTTTGGCGGACATTCCTTTCACTCAGTGCCTGCTAGATGACATTCTCATTACAGGACGGACCGACCAGGAACACAAGCAGAATGTGGAACTTGTGTTGGCGAGACTCCAAGAACAGGGTCTGAAAGTGAACTTAGCAAAATGCCAATTCATGGTGCCTAAATTGGAGTTTTGTGGCCACCTTGTGGATGCAGAAGGTATACACACCACGGAAGCCAAGGTTGATGCTTTAGTCAAAGCTCCAGCCCCAACCAACGTCCAGCAGCTGCGATCATACCTTGGCTTGCTGAACTATTACCACAAATTCCTGCCAGATCTGGCACACACCTTGTTTCCGTTGAACAAGCTTTTGGAGAAACACTCCAGATGGGACTGGTCGGCTGCATGCCAACGTGCTTTTGAAGTTTCTAAGCGGAAGCTGTTGGCGTCACGCATGCTCGTGCACTATGACCTCCAGAAGCCTCTCACCTTGGCTTGTGATGCCTCACCCTATGGTCTGGGGGCGGTACTATCTCACATCTTACCAGATGGGTCAGAAAAACCAGTGGCATTTGCCTCCAGGTCTTTGACAAAAGCAGAAAGCAATTACTCACACATTGACAAAGAGGCTCTTGCGCTGATATGGGCAATTAAGAAGTTTCATCTTTACCTGTATGGTAGGGAATTCACCATACTGACGGACCATAAACCACTCCTTCAGATCTTTAGCCCTGACAAAGGCATCTCCCAGACTACTGTGGCCCGCCTCCAACGCTATGCCCTATTCTTGGGGGCATACAGCTACAAAATTCAGTATCGTGGTCATGATGCCAATGCTAATGCGGACGCTATGTCCCGACTGACAGGGAGGTCCATGGACTCTTCTCCACCGGTCAAGAGTTGTCGTTACACCAGCCTGTCCTTCTTGTCTTCTGGGGAGATAGCAGCCCATACAAACAAGGATACCTTTCTGAAAACAATACTCTCCTGGGTACGGTACGGTTGGCCTGCAACTGTCACACAGGAGTATGAACCTTATTTCCGTAGGCATATGGAATTAACTGTGGCTGGCAACTGTGTTTTATGGGGAGACCGCGTGATCATTCCACAGACCCTCCAGAGACACATTCTGGACTTACTACATACTGGTCATCCCGGGAGCACACGTATGAAACAAAAGGCCAGAGGCTATGTGTGGTGGCCAAACCTAGACTCAGATATCACAACATATGTGAATGCTTGTGCTGGATGTGCACAAACGGCAAGAGACCCTCCTCGAGGGTGCGTCCAGCCCTGGACTTGGCCCACGGTTCCTTGGTTTCGCCTACACTTGGACTTTGCAGGCCCGATCAGAGGACACACCTTCTTGATCATAGTGGACGCCCATTCAAAGTGGCCTGAGGTCATTCCTGTTACTCAGCCAACGACTAAGGCAACGGTTTCCATACTGTTACATCTCGCTGCTACGTTTGGATACCCCAGAGAAATTGTCACAGACAACGGTGCACAATTCACCAGTCAGGAGTTTCAGCATTTCCTGACTGCCCACAACATCAAGCACAAGTTGACCGCACCTTACCACCCGGCTACAAATGGTCAAGCAGAGCGGTTTGTGCAGACTTTTAAACGCTATTTCAAAGCTACAGTGGCTGCAAGTAAACAACAGTCCCTGTCACCCCAGCAGCTGGACTCCTTCCTTTCTGCTTACAGAAACACACCACATGCAACCACTGGGAAAACTCCAGCAGAACTCCTTCTGGGGCGGCAGCCATGGACTGTTTTGGATATGCTCCGCCCTCAAACAGTCCAGGAACATGTACTACAGTCCCAAGACAAGATGGTCCAACACAATGAGCTCCCCCGATTCACAGCCCAACAAAAGGTATGGGCCCGATCTTATGGGGCTTCCAACACCCGTTGGCTTCCTGCTGTCATTGCAGAGACCTTGGGACCCAAGATGTACAAGGTCCGCCTGGAAGATGGTTCCATTTGCAGACGTCATGCGGACCAACTGCGTCCTCGTTCTCAACTGCCCGAATCCCTGATGCCGGCTGAACCACCAGTATCTCAAGGATCTGCTCCCAGAGAATCAGGATGCACAGAGACTGATGATTGTGGGGACTCTGAACTTTTGAACTCCGCTCCAACAGAGCCCTCCAGCTCTGGTCCGGAGGTCTGTTTACCCTCTGAGCTGGGGGATCCCTTCTTGGCCCCGCCGGTACCCATTCCGGCCAGCCCTGTTTCCTCCGGTCCAGAATCGCTGGATGCCCGGCCTCAACGACACTGTCGCCCTCCTGACCGGTTTCAGTTGCAAGAGCGGTTACGAGACTTTCGACGGGGCCGACGGAAGTGATCCGATGACATATTAACCCAGCAACTGTTCCTGGAAGCTTGAAGTCCCATAATTCTCCTGTGTTTGGAGGACTGTTATTGGACAGCTATCAGTTAATGTTTTGTGCCTGTTATTGTTTTGTTGTGTTTTTTTTTTTTGTTTGTTTTTTTTGTTTGTTTTTTTAGGGATGGATGGAAGGTGTTATACCTGAAGGGTTTCACATGGACTGGCACTTTAAGGCTGGCTCCACCCAGCAGTGATGACAAGGGTCAAGGGGTACAGTAGCCATCTTAGAGAGACCACATGTAAGAAGCAGAGATATGTAATGTCCTGAGATGCATGTTGCAGTGTACAGGCTGTACTGAATAAACATCCATTGTTCCAGCCCAGAGTCTTGTGTCCCTCACAACACAGAGGATATAACACTGCCTCCTGCTAAAACGTTCCATATCAGCTGGTGGTGCTGGTTGTTGTGGCGTGCTGACAAAGCTTTTCCACATTTCGGCCATGCTAACCCTGCCTTCTGAGGTGCTGGCGGTGCTAACAGACTCATCAAAAAGCAGAAGAGACTGCTGCATGATTTGGGGCTCAGACTGCTTGGCTGATTTGCAAGGGGGTGAGATGAAAGACTGATGGACATCGGCTGCAGGTGCCAACTCTGATCTTTCAGCACAAGACTGGTTGGGAGACAATGTGAAGAAACTGGAGGCACTTTCAGCAACCCAATCTACTACCGCCTGTTCTGCTCCTGGCCTCAACATTCGTAGAGCCGGATTAGGCCCGACCAAATACCGCTGCAGGCTCTGTCGCCTACTCGCACCTGAGAAAGGTGTTTCACTTGTGCGTGTAGCTGGCACAGATCGACCTCGTCCTCTCCCTGCAACAGAAGCTCCACCAGCAGCACCGCGACTGCGGCCACGTCCCTTATTTGACGTTCTCATATTTCAAAGAATTTAGGATCTTGCCCTAAATGGGTGTGCTGCTGTAATATGCAGAGTATCTCACATGAACCTACTCAGTGCTGCTGTAATATACAGAGTATCTCACAGGAACCTCCTCAGTGCTGTTGTAATATGCAGAGTATCTCACAGGAACCTACTCAGTGCTGCTGTAATATGCAGAGTATCTCACAGGAACCTACTCAGTGCTGCTGTAATATGCAGAGTATCTCACAGGAACCTACTCGGTGCTGCTGTAATATGCAGAGTATCTCACAGGAACCTACTCAGTGCTGCTGTAATATGCAGAGTATCTCACAGGAACCTACTCAGTGCTGCTGTAATATGCAGAGTATCTCACAGGAACCTATGCAGTGCTGCTGTAATATGCAGAGTATCTCACATGAACCTACTTAGTGCTGCTGTAATATGCATAGTATCTCACAGGAACCTACTCAGTGCTGCTGTAATATGCAGAGTATCTCACAGGAACCTATGCAGTGCTGGTGCAATATGCAGAGTATCTCCTATATAATTCTCTCCCTATCAGAACAAGCAGGAACCTTGCCCTAAACTGTCTAATGCAGAGTATCTCACAGGAACATATGCAGTGCTGGTGCAATATGCAGAGTATCTCCTATATCATTTTCTCCCTATCAGAACAAGCAGGAACCTTGCCCTAAACTGTCTAATGCAGAGTATCTCACAGGGACAGATGCAGTGCTGGTGTAGATTTCTGAAGCAGGATAGTCCTATCTCAATCTCTCCCTCAGATCATCAGCAGCCTTTCCCTACCCTAGCTAAAGCAGAGTAACGAGCTGTGCTGTGTGCTTCTAGCTTATATAGAGGCTGGGTCACATGCTGAGTCACATGCTGCACTGGCCAATCACAGCCATGTCATTAGTAGGCATGGCTGTGATGGCTTCTTAGTCACAGTAGTAAAACAAATGGGGATTGGCTGCCCTGCAGCCCGCCGTAACATTCCCAAACCCGAACTTTCAGCAAAATGTCCGGGTACAAAAAAAACAAAGTCCGTACCGAACCCAAACTTTACAGTTCGGGTTCGCTCAACCCTAGTTAATATGGTTTGGACCCTGAGCAAACATTTTTTTGGGCCCCCCCCCAATGTAATTTTGCTCTTCATCCCAACATAGGGTGAAAAGGATTGCTATTGTTTTGCTTATTTTTCTATTCAGGCCTTTTTTTATGGTGGAGTAGCAATGTATTGCTTGCACCAGTATCAGCAAGAGGGCAGGAAAGCTGACATTGAAAAAAATTTTTTTTTCATTTGCAGCAGCATTAAAGTGTTTGTAAGCAAACAAACTGAAAAAAAAAACATCAATTGCAGCCACTGTGCCCATCAATTGCTGCCACTGTGCCCATCAAACGCAGCCACTGTACATCACAGGCACTATTCTCCCATCTCGCAGCGGGTCAGCGGCGGTGTCCTGCACGCTCCTCAATGTCTTCTTCCATCCTCTCTATCAGGCATCCAATCACGGTGCCTGATGTTTCAGCCAATCAGGTGACGGGTAACAGACACGCGCACCTGATTGGCTGAGAGGCGGTTCAGTGTTAGCAAAGCCAATTCCTTTGCTTTGCTAACACAAAGCTGAGTGAACCTTTTTGGGCACCAATTAGAGCCTATGGCTCCAATCATGTGCTTCCAAAAAACACCCCCGCCGCTGTAATTTAGATGCCTGGTGCCCGAAAAGGGGCAGACACCTGAATAGGGGGTGTCAGTAGCGACCATAGATAGATTCATGCAATTCATGAATCTATCTATAGTAATAGAGAGGTGCAGGAGAGAGGGGGCGGCGCTCCTGTGCCCTTTATGGTCGCACCGCCACTGCTTGCATGCCCTTTACTTAACATTGTGCATAAAAATATTCAAAATCCCTAATAAATCAAGGAAAACAGGAATTAACATGCATTTTATTGGTAATTCACCAAAGTGGGTTTGATGTGGAAGTTTCATTGGTTCTTGTTGAAAGCCAGGCTTAGGGCACATGGCATGGGGATGGGGAGCGGGAGCCAGGGGAGGAGAAAGAAGACCTACCTTGTCCAAGGAAGTTGTCCTGGCAATTATCCACACACACTGGTCTGCTAGCTAGCCTAGTTCCACTCCGTGCCGTGGTCTGAGTCCTCCTCTGCTCCTTCGATCAGGTACACACAGTGTACGCATAGCAAGGGGCGGGCCAGAGCATCAGTGGAGCTCAAGCCCCGCCCACCCATGGCCCGCTCCTTGATTAATAAAATAGAGCATTAACCCTGACTGTTGAACTGTGCGTGCGCCGCCGCCGCTGATGACAGTGACAGACTGTCAGCCTGGTTTGGTGTGGGGATCAAGGCCAATTTGCAGGCAGCACGCAGGCTTAACGGACAGCTCTGCTTTGGGCCCCAAACAGTGACAGGGCCCTGGGCAGCTGCCCCGTTTGCCATGTGGTAAAGATGGCCCTGGGCATCAAAGTGTAGCTCGTATGGCTTGGTTGGCTCTGCATAGACCAGGACTTGAGCGGTTTTTAGGCTTCACTTCAGCTGTCTAAAACCTCTTCACACTTCGCAGTCCATTGTTGCTAAATGGACTCTCTAGGTTTTCTGGGCCCTCCAGCTGGTCTGACAGGCTTTGCCAGATCAGGGTCAACATCTTAGCGAATCTCTTGACAAATCTTCTGTAATAAGAGCAGAATCCCAGAAATGACCTAAGCTCATCACGCTGGTAGGCCTCGGCCAGGAGGTGACAGCTTCTGGGGGGGGTCGGTGGCCATATCGTCAGCAGACACAATGTGGCCAAAGTAGTTGACTGAGGGTTGATACAGCTGGCACTTTTCCAGAGACAGCTTCAACCCCCTCATCATGCAGTCTCCTCAGGACCTTCTCCAGATGCTCTTCGTGCTCTTCCAGGGTCTTGCCGAAAACGATGTCGTCTAAGTACACCAACACCTCGATCAGTTTCATGCCACCCACAGTCTTCTCCATTAGCCTTTTGGAAGGTGGCTGGGGCACCAGACAGGCCTTGATGCATACAGTCGAAATCAAACATCCCATCTGGGGTAATGAAAATGGTCTCCCAATCCTCAGGGTGCATGGGGATTTGGTAATACCTACTCTTCAAATCCAGCATGCTGAACCATATCGCTCCTGACAGGCTCTGCAAGGCATCTTCTATCCTTGGGGTGGTATTGGTCACGAATGGGCCTTTGGTTCAGCGTTCGGTAGTCAATACACAGCCTCAGTGACCCATTCTTCCTCCGTACCACCACTATTGGGGAAGCGTATGGACTCTGGGACTCTCGGACAATACCTGCCCTCTTCAACTCTGCGAGTTGTTCACGCAGATCCTCCAAGTCCCCTAAAGGGATACATCAAACTTTTTCCCTGAACGGTTTATGCACTTGAAGTGATGGATCCGGTATTGGGCACTTTTTGCACACCCCACATTAAATTCACTCTTGGAGAATGCAGCCTGCCATCTCAGGAGCTGAGTCTTGGCCCTTTCTTTCCATTCAGGCAAAAGAGGATTATTCTTTGGATAGAACTCCCCCACAGAGATCCCATCATTTGCTCCCCCCACCAAATCAGACGGCAGGGCTGGGGTGGCTGAATTCACTTGTCCCATCTTCACTGGAGAGGCTGTTATGTTGCAGACACTAACCAAGATCTTCCTGTGACTTCTTTGCAACCCTTTGGTTGAAACCACCTTGGAATTATCTTCACTCCCATGTCTTCTCTCTGTCCTTCCGCTTCAAGGACAATGAAAGGGCCTGGTTGCTTCCAATTTAGCTTGACAGATGCTAGTAAACAGGCCACTTTACCAGGCTGTAACACTTTTTCACTCCGGTTCAAGCGCCAGACCTTTCCCACTCCTTTAGCTGGGGCCTTCTGTTCTTGTACCAGGCGCTGGTAGGCTTTTCTCAGCATGGGGTGCACACTTGTAGTTGAAGTGCTTGGCTCCAGACAGAGGTGTCAACAGCCTTCTGACAAGATCAGTATTGGTCCCTATGACAAGAGCACTCTTACTGGCCCCTGGTGGGCGAGGACAGACCACTGCCAGAGTGTCAAGTCTTGGCTTTCCCAGCCACGGAGGGATTGAAGGTCAGCTTGACCAGTAGATAGCCATCATGGGGGGCGAGTTCTGAGTCACAATGCCCCATATCTCAAGCTCTTACAACATCTGCAATGGCAGGTGCTTGAGGTGCCTGTCATAGAAGTCTCTGTAGAGAAGGGTCACTTAAAGAGGAAGTAAACCCTGATGGGTTTTACTGCCTCTTTTGCTACATGAACAGCCTGCAAATGTAAAGCATAATGGGTTAGTATGGATCGCATATTAGCCCATTATGTGACTGTTACCTGCAAAAGAATCCAGCGATGTCCCCACTGCAGGAAGCGTCTATCTTCTGTCTCCTCTTACTTCCGGGCTGCGGACTCCGGCGCTGTGATTCGCAGGAGTCACTCCTGCACATAGAGATTCCTGGCAAGAATCTCTTGCCGGCCGAGTGTACAGAAATACCATTCAAAAGAACCGCCGTTCTTTTGAATGGCACGAACGCGGTGACGTCATTGACTACGACAAGCATGCGCTCGTCACATTCGATGCCGTCGCAGCCTTCTTGCTTCACCCTGCCTATGCCTTGGAAGCTACCACGGATGCGTCAAGTCATTTCGAACATGCGCGGGTTTGGAGAGGTATGTATACACACGCTCGGGTTTGTCGGCAGGAAAACACTACCGAGAATCTCACGACGGGGGAGCAGGTTCTCTATTTTTCTCATTTAGATTATGGGCAGTTTTCTTGACGAGAAACCTCAAAGCTTCGTACACACACACGGTTTACTCGGCAAACCGCGCGTGTGTACGAGGCTTACGTTTTGTTTCTTCCCCGCGCATGCGCCATTAACATTTCCAGCGGACTACAAGTGAAATATCTCCTACACGACTAGACTTTATTTCTTGTGCGTATTGCACCTAATCAAATCGTACGAGAAAAGGAACGCCCTTGGCTCAGCCAATCATATTTAAGTAATTAGGTTATACAAGTAATACTCGTCACGATTTATACAACGTGTGTAAAACATAACAGTCTATATTCTGTGTGACCAACTAAAACCTTGTTCCCTCTGCACGCCTTTATCTATGTTATTGTTCTCTGCTCAGTACATAATAATATTTAACAAGGTTGTTCTTAGCTTCTGTGTAATTAATCCTAGAAGCTCTGGGTTAAAGGATACATCTTCATACAAGCATTCATTACTATGGGGGAACTCTAGCAAGCCTTACAATGCATTGATATTATGGGGAAACTCTAGCCTTTTAATCCCTCCTTTGATCGTGTAGGCCCTAGCCTACGCCGATCACTCATTATACCATTTTTGCTCTATGGTCAACATTGCCATGCTGACATTCTCACCCCTTTTCACATGGGGGTTAGTCATTTTCTTGGGATTGCAATAAGGAGAACACAACATGTAACAATCGGTGACAAGAAAAATATTTTGCAACTTGGGCCAATGTGGAGTTGGTAAGTGGTCTGGGACCGAAACGGGCGCACAAATTGGGGCCAGTCTTTGACAATGTTCAAGGTAGTTGCACTTTGACCTGTTCCAATCCTTGGATCAAGTCCTCCAGTTGTGCAGCTTGTTGATCCCTCCTTTTCTGCTCTTCTGTCGGTGCCTCCGGAGTTGGAAGGGGAAAAAGGGGGGTCTTCTTTATCTGGGATGCATGGATCCATTGTGGTCCATGGGAAGGAAGTACAGCAGTTCTGGAGACCTTTTTCTACTTTGTGTGTGCCGGTGTAAACGGGTCCTATATGTTTTCTCACTGCGAGTTGTTTTATTAGGACTTTGTCTCCCGGTATGACCTGGTGGATCGGATCTGTGGAAAGAGGAAAGTGTACTTGCCAGATTTCTCACGTACTCTTCCTGTAGGGAGTAAGGGTTAGGATCCACTTGGGGATCTTCATTTTCCATAAACCATTTCCTCTTTTGTACTGGCCTACCCATTAAAATTTCATAAGGAGAAAGTTCATTTCTTGAACTAGGGGTGTTTCTGATTTGGTATAGTATCAAGGGTAAGTGTACTAGCCAATCTTTTAAAGTTCCTTGCGTGGCTTTTCTATTTGCAATGGACATCCCCATCTAGGAATGATTTCCTGCGTGAGTATGCGCACTACTGTCTGTGTGTCTTCTCTTGTGAGTTTAAAATGCTTCCACCCATCGTGAGAATACATCCACGATGACCAAAGGATATTCTTGCTCTGTCCCTTCCTTTGGCATGTGGGTGAAATCTATTTGCAGATGAGTGAAATGTGTAGTAGGATATGGGAGGTGTTCCTTTTTCACCTTGTGAGGTATGTTTGGATTATTCCTGATACATGTGATGCACCGTGACACATATGCTTTTAACAAGCTTGGGTAGGTTTGCGACAAAGAAATCCTTCAGTAAAATGTGTTCTGCCAACCTCTATGACCTACCCCATGGTATTGGGACATTAACAAAGATGCACTAACTGCGGGGATGCATCATGTCCTGCCTTTCCCTTTTCGAGGAAAAGTCCAATTATGGTCTTTTCCGAGTCATCCCTTGCAAACCTTCAAATCTCTCTCTGTGGCATGTGTCTGAAGATCTAATAATTAATGATCTAGCAGTGCTATTTCAGGTGTTAGTACTGGCATTTGGGTATGTGCTGGCTGATCTAGTAGCTGACTCTACAAATGCACTCTAATAACAGCAGAATCTCCAAAACCCTTGTGTACATCAGATAAAACAGTGGAAGTCATAAATAACCTGGGAGAAGTGTCCCGTTGAGCAATGTGTATACAGCTATGCTGTGACACTACCTCACCCTGTTCTCCTATTTAATCCTAAAAAAGGCATTAAAATCCTAGCTTTTGGAACAACTCTATATCTGCCTAATCTTTGAGCAGACATGTGTTGGGTGTGAATATTTTAAGTACCATTGTAGTTGGGCTGCCCAGGGGAAATTATGTTGCCATCACCTACCACCATCGCTCAGGAGGCATACCCTGAACCTGAACTGGGACCACCCTTGGGGGGAAAAAAACATAGGGCATAGCCCTCCACCATGTTATTTTTAGTGAGGACACCTGTCATAATCTTACAATTGTCCCCTGCATACAAACATAGCGAGAAGGCCAAGTCTGGGTGCTACAACCACAGCACTTTTCAGATACCTTTACTTGAAAACCTGGATATATCTTCTATATTTCTGGAAGGGAGGTTCAGCTCTTGGTAACACCTTTGGTAACAGGTAAAACAAGAAGTGGTATATTATAAAACCAACTGTGGTGAACCCTGCCTCTATCCCATGTTTATTTACTAGGGCAGCCATAACTGCTTGTGACTGAAGACACGTTCCATGTGTCAGGCTGTGGGGCTGTGGAGGGGTCAGAGTGGCTGGCAGACATAAAATATCACATTGATTCCAAAGATGCCCCCTGTGGACCACTTGTTGTTCTCATTCTGGGGTCCTTAAAGTTGAATTATTTTTACCAGCTATACTGGGCCAGAACTAGGTGGAATCTGTGAGTTGCACAGACCCATCAAGTGTCCGGGGCTGTAATGCAGCATCCTTAGCCGCCTGGTCTGTTTCTATATGTGAGTCTCAAATGCTAGGATGGCTACCTCAGCAAGAACCTGGAATGCTGAAAACAGCCAATCAATCTAACTTATTGCTTGATTGATTTACCTGCCGAAGTATAACAAACTTCTGGCCCTTGAAGTGAAACCAAAAAACCCTCTGTCTCTATATATAAATATATCCATCGACCCCGAGTAAAGGATCCAACAACTCTGAATACAGAGTCTCCCTCTGGGTGCAAACTCAACCCATGCTTTCAACCGGCCTCCAAAGAGTAACTGCATACTGTAGCAGGGCCGATCTATGTGTAGGTGTGGTCTCGCAGGTGGGCTTGCAATGTGGTCTGGAGTATAATTGCGTACACAACAAAGGTACATAACCCTGAGGATATTATCCACCAGGTTAGTCATCGGCCATGAAGGATACATTTACAAAAGATTGGCTAGTCAACAAGGGAATGCCCTCTCCTCGTCCACCAGGACGCTAAAACATATTTGCTAAACCAGTCACTATGAAGTGAAGTGGGTAGCATTAGATGGTGTGGCTGTGGCATGGCACATCAGGTAAAAACTGTCGCTCCAAGTATAACTGGGAACTGTTTTCCCTCAAGTCCTGTATAAAGCAGCTACAGGCTTTTTAGAGGTGTTCTAGGGTGATATCCAGTATCCCCACTTCTAGAAATTTTTAAACTATACATTTTTGACTATGCCTTAGAACAGGGTGTCGGCATCACTACAATCGCTCACTAATACACAAATTAGGTGTAATAAGCGTTTAAAGTGTTATGTTCCTTTAAGATGAGATACCTTAATATTTGTCTGTTAATGTGCAAAAATCAGTTTTTCAAAATAAACTTCCTGTTAAGAGATATACCTATTTGGCATCCTGACAACTATTTTTATTATAGAGGGTGGGGGGGGGTGGTGGATTCTACTGGGCTGTGGCTTGCACCTGAGGACTAGGGCAACTTTGAACTTGGCATCCTTCCTCTCCCATCTGCTCTGACACCAGCGTGTTCAAATCAGTGCTCTGCCATTTCCAACCCGTCTCTTAACAAAAAATGGAACACTACATACATATACAATGTTTACCTAGCAATATAAACAATACAAATAATAAGTGCACAAGTTCCTTTAATATTCCGGCATGCTCAACCAACCCGGTCACACATAATATTTTTCATTCATTCCCAAAGGAAATGAGGGGCGATTTTACGTTTCTCTGAGAGAACCCAGATGGTGGGGGCTTCTGTGGAGGAGCTCCTCTTCACTCACACGTAGCATTAGAAAAATGTTGAAATGCTTTATTTTTGTATTAGCCAATAGACTCCAGACACCGACTAATTATTAGCCACTGATAACAGAATTAATGACAATAACCGTTCGTCATCGTGGCCACTTGTCTGTTAAACGAGGGGTTCACTTCTTTTTGGTCCAGGGTGTCCATTGACCCTTACTGTCAGCATTTGTAAGTTTTCTCATTAACTTATAGAACACCTTGGCTCATAGAGGTACAGGACTTTCCTTCACATAATCACAAATCATAATCACTTTATTCACTTCAAATCAATATCACCCTTGGCTTCTAGACAACTCCATACAAACAAACAGATTGTCAAGTGACAGCAAGGACAGCGACAGAGGTCTGAGATTTTATTTTTTTCTACCTTGCCCAGAGTTTGTTTACTACTACTTTTTAGAACAGTTAAACGGTTGAGGTCTAACAAAAATTACAGATCCTACATAAAAAAGGATCGGTCTCAGACCCACTTCATGAGTCCATACATTTTTGAACCGTGCCCAGTTTCCCCTGTTTTCTATCTGCAGGCTATGGCTGTGGGGAGGAAGGTTTTTTTACTTCCTTAAATAACCTCTACCGATCCTATATTTCTATTTATAATATCTTAATCACTTAATTAGGTTTCTCAAAACTTTTACAAAACCCAGAGTCTTTTACTATGTGCTTCCAAAGCACTATGTGTATATATATATACACACACAGTCTATGACCAACAAAGTTATACAGATGGTCGCAAATTAGCCCCTTCTAGGGTAGACTTGCCCTCGACCAGGTTGACCCTTAAATCATCTTCTAACAGACGATTTACTCAAAATGTATGTCTTCTACTTCTAGCTGGTGTATGTACCTTTAAGATGCGGTAGGGGGTGTAACTTGTAAGTCAGACAGCCCTTTCTGCACCCCTCAATGATCTCATGTCAGTGTCTACACTCACTACTCCAGAAATATCTCTTTCTGCTATGAGGGGATACGTTTTTTCCTGTGTCTTTATTAGAGCCTCCTGTGAGGTTGGTGGTCTATTGTTGTTGTTGGGGCTGCCTGTACTCCCGTCTTACCGGCCCTTGAGATTCAGCTCCCTTCCCTCGTCTCCTACTGGCATTGTATTCTCCCCTTCTCTAGAACCCCTCCTCCGGGGACATTGACTCTTCCAATGACCCTGTTCCCAACAATGGAAACAGGTGTCCTGGTTTGGGAAATAATCATGTCTATACTCTGGGGGTGCTTGTATGTGTCTTGGTGGATATTGCCTGGGGACAAATGGGGCAATAATTTAAACTATCTGTTCCTGGGGTTGATCTCCAGGTTGTTCTGTAAGAAAAGGAAAGACTTCCCCCCTTTTATACCAAAAACCTCGGATACTGCCCTCTTTTTAACCTATTCCAAAAACTTGGTTGTATTATATGTTGATATAGAAACCAATAATAAAGATTTTTCTTTAGCAGGGGCTGGAGTGGAAATTTATTTTTATACTCTTTCATTGCCTTATTCCACATTTTACAAAATGTCTTCATATATTCTTCATCATTGGTACCTGGGGGATAGTTGTGTTTTTTTTTTTTTGCATTCCACAAATTTTCTTAACCTCCTCCCATTGCTCCTCGGAGCAGGGTCCCGTGGGGCCCAAACCCGGTATGTGTAGTTGGTGTGCTCGTTGCTGAACATTAGACCAGAATGGATTAACACAACTATTTCCCTGTGTACCCTTAACAAACTCTATGGGGGAAGGTTGGTCCGGCTCACCATCCGGACCGTCCTATACCATCACACCACCCATTGTAAGCCAACGTCCGAGGGTATCAGGTTCTTCAAAGAATTAGGACAAACACAACTCCCCGTGGTTGTTGTTTATAATTTGCACTATTTCTCTGGGGGTACACCCAAGGGGGAATCCTCCAAAGTTATGAAAATTGTATCTCGGGGATTGATGACCCGATGGCTCATCCCTGAAATACGGTCTTTTTCCCAATTTGTTATAATATCCTCCCGGAACAGTGGCTATCAATCGGAATGTGTTAGAATTTTTAAAACATATAAACAGTAAGACAGACGCTGCTCAATGATGCCCCCACATGCGCTACAGAGAGATGCCGCCGGAAGTGATGATACCGCCCACTGACCTCTGCGCCAGTCCTGCCAAGTGCCGCGCCAATGCCATGACAGCTAGTGGACATGCTAGCAAATCAAATCAAGTGGGAGTGTGTGCGGGCACACAGCTTGCGCCCTGCACACGCCCTAAACACAGGCAAATCAGCTTCCCAGCCTGCAATCAGCTGATTGCAGGCCGGGAAGCTTCCCATAGACCGTCGCATGTCCGGTGCCTGTTCACTCTTAAAGTGACATTTAAAAAAAAAAATTCACAGCTTGGGGGGGCGGCGCCCGAGCGCCCCCTATGGGCGGGCCGCCACTGTTCCCACGCCTGAGAGTTTTTTTAGGAGAACGGAGTAAATTTAGAGTGTTTAAAAACGCTTGTTACAGCCAAAGACCTTCTCATTAGAGACTACCATGGTGGGCTTTGTCATCTCCCTCCTGTCTGGTGAACCGCAAGCCTGGGCCCACCGTCTTCTGGAGCAGAAGGACTCATTAATAATCTGGACACCTTCTTCCAGGCCATGTCTCTATTATACGAGGACACGCACCAGGCTGCTACCGTTGAATCCACTCTGCATGCCCTTCAACAAGGCCTGCAGAGGACTATGTGTCTGAATTCAGGAGATGGAGTTCAGATACCAATTGGAATGATGCGGCTTTATGTTATCAATTCCATTTAGGACTTTCAGAGCCGCTTAAGGATGAACTGGCACGTGTAGGGGTCCCGGGAACCTTGGATGCCCTTATCAATTTGATCATCCAAATCGACAGGCGCCTAAGAGAGCGCAAGTCTGAACGAGCCACTAGCATGCCCCGTCCGACCTGGATGATGCCTCGGGTACCCACCTTCTCCAATCTGACACCCCCGATCCCAACTACTCCCCCCGTGGATACCTCAGAACCGATGCAATTGGGCTTGCTCCGCCCCTCACTGACACTGAAGGAACGTCAACGTCGCCAATTCCACAACCTATGTCTCTACTGCGGAGAGCCCGGGCACTATGTGAGAACTTGCCCAGCGAAGCTCAGTAAGTGCTGTTCTCCGTCTACTGTTCATACATCTGTTGTTCCTCATAACTCTTCTCATCTGGCTATCCCCATTCTTTTACAGCTCACAGGAGGGAATATTCAGGTAAACGCCATACTTGACTCCGGAGCCTGCAGCTGTTTTTTGGACTCCTCTTTTGCCACTCAACATCACATTCCTCTGCGACCCAGGACTAAAGGTCTATCTGTTCATCTTGCCGATGGATCAGTTTTAAAATCTGGGCCGGTCATACAAGAGACTCTACCTTTAGCCACAACCATTTCTAGTAACCATCGGGAATTACTCTAGACGTCATTCAGTCTCCCCTCTTCCCCATAATCCTGGGCATGCCATGGCTCCAGGCCCATAATCCTCAAGTTAATTGGTCTACCGGGGAAGTCAGCTTCAGCTCTCCCTATTGCCAGCAACATTGCCTACAAAGGACCTTGTGCCCTCCTTCTCTGCTCTGTATGGACTCTGACACTGAAACCCATCAAACCGTTCCCGAGGTACAGTATACCACCACTTTCTAGACATTTTCAGTAAAAAGGGGGCTGAGGTTCTTCCCCCACACAGACCCTATGATTGTCCGATTGAGCTCCTTCCCGGAGCCGAAATCCCCTTCGGCAGAATCTTTCCTCTGACTGAACTGGAACTTGAAACCCTAAAGACCTATATTGATGAAAATCTCAAGAAGGGGTTCATTCGCCCTTCCACTTCACCAGCAGGGGCAGGAATTTTCTTTGTTGAAAAGGATCGTTCTCTTCGCCCCTGCATGGACTATCGCAACCTTAATAAAGTGACAATAAAGAATCGGTACCCTCTTCCCCTGGTACCTGAGTTATTTCAAAGACTGGGAGCTGCAGTTATCTTTACAAAACTGGATCTTCGAGGGTCTTACAACTTGGTGCTCATCCGGGACGGCGACGAGTGGAAAACAGCCTTTCCTACCCACTTTGGCCACTTTAAATATCTTGTGATGCCTTTCGGACTGTGTAACGCCCCTGTTACATTCCAGCATTTTCTAAACGACTTCTTCAGAGACTACCTCAATCTTTTTGTCATCGTTTACCTTGACAACATTCTCGTCTTTTCTCTCCTTCCCTGGATAAGCACCGAGAACATGTCAGGAATGTGCTCAGACGAATTCGAACGCACGGACTATACGCTAAACCTGAAAAGTGCGATTTCAAACGTCAAAGTATACAATTTTTGGGATTAATAATCTCTGTGAAGGGCATCGAGATGGATCCCCAGAAAGTCACGGCGATTCTCGACTGGCCGGCACCCGCGGACAAAAATGGCATTCATCGCTTTTGTCGGATTCGCAAATTTCTACAGAAAATTTATTAGGGGATTCTCTAACATTATCGCCCCTAAAACCAACCTAACTAAGCAAACCACCCGTTTTCACTGGTCACCTGAAGCTCAAGAAGCTTTTGACACTCAAGAATCTGTTCACATCTGCATCAGTCCTCAGACACCCTGACGCAAGTCTACCTTACATTCTGGAAGTAGACGCTTCAGAAACGGCAGTTGGAGCAGTCCTCTCTGAGGCAGGGGCCCAAGGCCCTTTTGCACCTGGTTGCCTTTTTCTCCCGTAAGCTGTCTGAAGCGGAAAGGAACTACGACGTGGGGGACCGGGAATTACTGGCAATCAAGGCCGCACTGGAGGAGTGGCGGTATCTCCTGGAGGGCGCAACACAATTTTACACAGACCACAAGAACTTGGAATACTTGAAAGTCGCCAAAAGATTAAAACCACGTCAGGCCAGGTGGGCGCTCTTCTTTACCCGATTCTCATTTCACATAACATACAGGCCAGGGTAGAAGAATACCAAATCTGATGCCCTTTCACGGATGTTCTGCAATTCGGAAGTCACTACCTCTCCGGACACTATTCTGTCTCCAGGAAACTTCTTGCTGCTGCAGGATGACCTTCTGTCACAAATCAAACAAGCCGGATCCCTCCTTTTATCCGGCATGGATCTTCAACTCAAGGATGGTCTTCTGTGGCACAAAAACAAGATCTTCGTACCGGAGGGTCTACGGGTCAGTGTTCTAAATGCCTGTCATGACCACGAATTGGCTGGCCATTTTGGGATACTCAAAACTTCTGAACTGCTGCATCGGACGTTTTGGTGGCCTCAGCTCTTGAAGGACTGTAGGAGCTATGTGGAATCATGTACCATATGCATCCAGAATAAGGGGAGTAAGTCTAGAGCCTGGGGACTCTTAAAACCTCTGCCCCTACCAGAAAGGCAGTGGAGGATGATCTCTATGGACTTCATCGTGGAAATCCCTCCTCCTGAAGGTTTCACTACTATCTTCGTGATTGTAGACAGGCTGTCCGAAATGGCACATTTTTTGCCTATGAAGGGTACACCCTCTGCCCCTGAGACAGCTAAAAATGTTATTATAGAAATTGTGAGGCTTCACAGCATACCTGCAAACATCGTGTGGGATCGGGGGGTGCAATTTACCTCTAAGTTTTGGAGGGCGCTCTGTGAGTCCCTTAAGATCGACCTGTCATTTTCATCCGCCTACCACCCACAATCAAACGGTCAGACTAAAAGAACAAATCAAGCACTTGAACAATATCTACATTGCTTTTCATCTTTCTCACAAGAGGAGTGGGTATTTCTGTTGCCACTAGCTGAGTTTGCATACAACAATTCAATTCATTCCGCTACTAAGCAATCCCCATTCTACGCAAACTATGGCTATCATCCACTGTTTATGTCGAACTGTATTCCGGAGTGTTCAGTACCCGCTGTCCAGGAGACATTGGATTTCTTCAATACCAATAATAAACTGTTACAGGAGACTATGACAAAAACACAGGAACAGAACAAGGAAGTGTTTGATAAGAAAAGGAGGGGAGAACTCAACTTGGAACCCAGAGATCAGGTGTGGCTGTCCACCCTTAACTTAAAACTTGCCTGTCCTTCAAAGAAACTGGGTCCTAGATTCGTGGGGCCCTTTCCAATCAAAAGGAAAATTAACAGTGTAGCCTACGAAGTAGAGTTACCAGATTCGTTCCGTATCCACCCGGTTTTTCACGTTGCTCTCCTGAAACCTAATGTCACTGATCCTTTTCCTGGGCGAAGCACCGACCCTCCCGAACCAATCCTGGTTGATGGCGAGGAGAAGTTTGAAGTCGAGTCCATCTTGGATTGCAGGAAAAGGCGCAACCAGGTCCAGTTCCTGGTAAAATGGAAAGGATACGGCCCTGAAGAGAACTCATGGGAGCCTGGATGCAATATACATGCGGAAAGACTGATCCAATCCTTGAAGGACTCTCACCCACTTAAGTTGGCCCATTGGAGGGGGGTAATGTCATGGACAAGTCTGCCCACTAGATGCCGATAGTGATGCATTGGCGCGCGCAATCCCGGTAACGGCCCGCGGGCATGCGTGGTAGCGGCATGGGCACGTGCACGAGCACGAGCGATAACGGCGCGCGCACGAGCGGACGCCATCTTGGTGCTAAATAGGACTATTTAAGGGTGCTGACCCTGGGGCCTCTTGCTGCTTGATCTACAGCACGTTCCTGAACCAAAACCTGATACCTGTTATCCGCTATCTACAGTAGGTGACCGCGATATTGTGTCAATCTCGCTCCCTTTCTCGGCGAGATTGACAACCTACGAGCCCCATCGCGGGAGCCAGCGCCGAGCTGGCTTACCGCGATGGAGACAAAGCCGTCATAGAAGCGACGGGTGATCCGACTTGGATTCCCGCCAATTATAGCTGCAGCATTTGGTATGCATTCCTGAGAGGGGGAACTCCACGCCAATTTTTAAATAAAAAACCAACATGGGTTCCCCCCCCAGGAGCATACCAGGCCCTTAGGTCTGGTATGGGTTGTAAGGAGACCCCCCCCTACGCCGAAAAATCAACGTAGGGGGTCCCCCTACAATCCATACCAGACCCGTATCCAAAGCACGCTACCCGGCCGGCAAGGAAAGGAGTGGGGACGAGCGAGCGCCCCCTCCTGAGCCGTACCAGGCCGCATGCCCTCAACATGGGGGGGTTGGGTGCTCTGGGGCAGGGGGGGCGCACTGCGGGGCCCCCCCCACCCTGTCCCCATGTTGATAAGGACAGGGCCTCTTCCCGACAACCCTGGCCGTTGGTTTCGGGGTCTGCGGGCAGTTGGCTTATCGGAATCTGGGAGCCCCCTCAAATAATGGGGCCCCCATATACCGGCCCCCCACCCTAAGTGAATTAGTTTTTCGGCGTAGGGGGGGTCTCCTTACAACCCATACCAGACCTAAGGGCCTGGTATGCTCTTGGGGGGGGGGAACCCATGTCGGTTTTTTTGTTTAAAATTTGGCGTGAGGAGTTCTCCCTCTCAGGATGCATGCAAAACGCTGCAGCTAGAATTGGCAGGAATCCAAGTCGTATCTCCCGTCGCTTCTATGACGGCTTTGTCTCCATCGCGGCAAGCCAGCTCGGTGCTGGCTCCCGCGATGGGGCTTGTAGGTGGTCAATCTCGCCGAGAAAGAGAGCAAGATTGACACAATATCGCAGTCACCTACTGTAACCAGTAAAAAATATTTAAAACGTCGCCTATGGGGATTTTTAAGTAGCGAAGTTTGGCGCCATTCCATGAGCGTGTGCAATTTTGAAGGGTGACATGTTGGGTATCTATTTACTCGGCGTAACTTCATCTTTCACATTATGCAAAAACATTGGGCTAACTTTACTGATTTGTGTTTTTTTTTTGAACATTCAGCTTTTATTGAAAAGAAGTCAAGAAACAGGTTACATAGTATGTCATATGCAAGTAACATCAATAAACAATGTGATACCGTGTGTACATGAGTCAAGAGGATTGTAGAGTATTCCCATTTTAAGCAAATCAATAGTTCAAAGGTTGAAACTTAATCTTCCTAAGCATGCCCCAAAGGGTCTAAATACTGGTGATGTAGTTTCGCCTTGAGCCTATGGCCTAGGTCATCTTCAGGATTTAGAGGGGTGTCATCAGTAATGCGGCCTAAGGTTGTAACGGTTCATCAGCATACATTGCACATGAAACCATGTATGAGGGGGATTAGAAAGAGGAGAAAAGACAGGGGGAAAGGGAAGCGAGTAAGAACGGTGGAGTACCCCAGAAATGACACGGGCAGGGAGAGAGGGGGAGGATGTACATCAACACGCCAACACCTGCCCTCCAGTCAGGAACACCTGAGGGAGAAATTTTGGAAGGATTGAATCTGCAAAGGCCCATGTGGCCAATCGTCCCTAGTTAAGGGGTCTGCATAATGTCATCATACTCCTGTGAGTATCGGAAAATGATCCAAGGCCTCCAAGTAGTCTGAAAGGCCTCTACTCTGCTATGTTCCTGCGCCACAGTGTCCTCCATCTCCCATATACCTCCAACTTTCTTAAGCCAATCTATCATTGTGGGTACCTTAGTTGATCTCCAATGAATAGGAACCAACGACCTTGCTGCGTTAATCAGATGTTTGGTTAGCGATTGTATGTCTGTAGAGTAAGGTGGTTGACGTGTAACAGGCAACAAGCTGCATCCAGGGACAACTCCGTTTCTGTGATTTTTCTGATCAGGTGTGTAATTTTGTCCCAAAAGGGCGCAATCAGCGGGGATTCCCACCAAATGTGGAGAAGAGTGCCTCTCTCCGTCTGGCACCTCCAACACATCGGGGGTGTCTGAGGGTTCCACTTATGGAGTTTGTCAGGAGTATTATACCAGTGTGTCAACAGCTTGTAGCCCGTTTCCTGGACAAGTGTACTTATAGAACCTTTATGTGCCAAAATGCATGCATACCTCCACTGTTTGTCCGTGAGTGCCTTCCCCAGCTCCTCCGACCATCTCCTCCTGTATCCATCCGCTCCACCACACTCAGCCAGCCATACGAGGTCGATGTAGCCTTATCTCCAAGTCAGTCAGAGGTCTGCGGAAGTCTTGTAAGCGATTTTGTTTAGTAAGGTAGTCTCGTAATTGGAAATATGACCACCACTTCAGTCGTGGGAGTCCATTCCCTTCCTTCAGTGTCAAAAGGTCCTTAATTTTGTCTCCCGAAAAACAGTCTTTCGCGAGTAAGGGGGTGTCGATGTGTCCCGGCTGGAACAAGTCACCGTCTTCTCCCGGGGGGAAGTCAGTATTTCCCTTTATAGGTGTCAAAGGGCCCGTGGGTGTGGTAATCTTGCCACGTTCAGCAATGTAGTGCATGATTTCCAATGTGGTTCGTGTGAGCGGTTGCATTTTAGAGGCGACAGCGGGCTTAGGTTTGGGTGTCCATGGGGAGAACCTCAACGACCGTACGGAGAGGGACTCCTCCAATGCCACCCACGCTTTTGAACGTCTATGGCAGTGCCAATCAATCACCCTGGCCATATGAGATGCGTAATAATAACGTTTAAAGTTAGGTAGCCCAATCCCACCCGCTTCCTTGGGTCTAAACAACCACGACGATTTAATTCTGGGTTTACGATGGTTCCAAATGAATTTTAGAATGGTAGAGTTCATTAAGCGAAAGAAATGTGCCGGAATTTTTATGGGTAGGGTCCTGAAAAGATACAGGAATCTAGGCAAGACCACCATTTTGACAATGGATGCGTGCCCGAACCAAGAAAAGCAACCTATTCGCCACCGTTCAAGGTCGGCTGTGCAGCTCTTCAGGAGGGGTGGAAGTTCAGGTCAAAGATGTGTTGCAATTGTGGTGTCAGGTGGGTGCCTAGGTACTTGATAGCTCCTTCCTCCCATCTAAATTTGGATTCAGCTTTAGTTTGAATCAGCTGCTCAGTTGGTAATGTGATGTTTATGGCCTCGGATTTGGAGTAGTTGATTTTTAAGTTGGACAAGTATCCATAGCGAGCAAACTCCTCTAGGAGATTAGGTATGCTGGTCGTGGGGTCAGTTAAAAAGAAAAGGAGATCATCCGCGTAAGCTGCTACCTTGAACTCCTCCCCCCGTACCCCAAATCCCCCTATCGCGTCATTCAGTTTCACTGTCCTAATGAAGGGCTCAAGGGCTAGGATAAACAGCAATGGGGAGAGGGGACAGCCCTGTCTGGTACCATTTTGGTTGCACACTGTTTCTGATAGGGTCCCATTTATTTTAAGTTTCACCTTAGGGTTACGATACAGGGCGAAAAATCCATGCAAGCATGCGTGGGCCCAAACCTATGTGTTCGCATACCGCCTTCATAAAGTCCCACGCCACCCTATCAAAGGCCTTCTCCGCATCCGTGGACAGGAGAAGGCCTTCGATGTCCTCGTCTCGCGCCGCCTGTATGAGAAGCAGGGCTTTGGTTACGTTATCTTTCGCCTCCCTGCCTGGGACAAATCCCACCTGCTCCAGACCTATCAGGTTCGGCAGCAGTGGGCTCAGGCGCAGTGCAAGGATTTTTGCAAATAATTTGGCATCTATGTTTAGGAGGGAGATGGGCCTGTAACTGGCGCAGTCCATAGGGTCCTTGCCAGGTTTGGGAATTATGGCAACCTGGGCCGACAAAAATGCAGACGGAATATCTCTCGGCGTAGACATAGAGTTCAAGGCAGCAGCAAACGGTTTAGTCAGTATATCGGTGAAGGTCTTGTAATATATGGCCGTGTAGCCGTCCGGACTCGGGCTTTTTCCATTTTTCAACAATTTAATTGCTTGGGTAATCTCCCCGAAGGTTATCGGTGTTTCTAGCAGCAACGGGTCAGTGTCCGTTAGGCTAGGTAGGCCACTGTTGGCCAGATAGTCTTGTACAATCTGTGCCCTGTCTCCGTTCATGCCCTTGAGTCTGTGTTGGGGCGGTAAGTCGTAGAGTTTGGAGTAATACTCCTGAAAGTGGTCTTGTCAATTTTTCCGTCAGCTCGTCTAATGCCCGCAATGTCATTGGCGAAAGTGTGTTCTTTCAGAGCCCTGGCCAGAAGCTTGCCTGACTTATTGCCCGACTCATAGTATATTTTTTTTTTGAAGAACAGCATTCGCCTCGACTTTGAGTCGAACAAATGCTGCAAGTCCTTCCTGGCCTCCAGCAACTCCCCCGCCAATTTTACTGTGAGCGAATGTTTGTGTTGGGATTCCAAGGAGCGGATCAATGCCGACAGCCTGGAGATCTCCTTCTCCCTTTCTTTCTTACGTTTAGAGCCCATCCTAATCAACTCCCCCCTAATTGTGCACTTGTGGGCTTCCCACACCACAAGGGGGTCTGCTTCCGGAGTGGAATTGTGTACAAAGAATTCCTTTAAAGACTCAGTGAGGGAGGTCAGAAGGTCTGGGTCTGTCAGGAGGGAGGCATTAAGTCTCCATGTAGGTTGCTTAGGGGGCGTGGATAACAGGTTCAGGCCCAGGGAGACCGGAGCGTGATCTGAAATCGATTGGATCCCTATGTGAGCCGCTTCCACTGAGGATAAATTCCTCTGGGAGATAAAAAGATAATCCAGCCTAGCATATCTAGCATGGGGGATCAAATAATGAGTGAAGTCGCGGCCCTCCGGGTTGAGAAAACGCCAGGCGTCGACCAGCTGCAGCTTCTGAAGGGCGGATTTAATTCTTTTGAGTATTCTATATGTAATGCAGGATCTAGCATTCGAGGTATCTGTCAATGGATTGAGCGGGAGGTTGAAATCACCTCCCAGTATGAGGCAACCCGTGGAGAACCCCTGCAGTTCTGTGGTGATCTGGTTACAAAATGTGGCGTGGTCTCTGTTGGGGAAATACACATTGGCTAACGTCACTGGGGTGGTCCCATATGTCCCCTTCAAAAATAAAAACCTACCTCCGGGGTCACTTTTTTGTTCCGTCAGCTGAAAAGGTGCATCCTTACTCACCAATATAGACACTCCCTTCGACTTGGAGTCACTATTGGTGGCATGGAATGCCCTCGTAAAATATGAGTCCGTCAATTTAGGTGCATGCTGTGTCTTGAAGTGCGTCTCCTGTATGAACACGAACTGGGGCTTACCTTTCCTCAGTTCACGTAGAAGGGTGGAGCGGCGTTCCGGGGATATTCAGGCACCTAATATTGTGTGAAATCACTGTCGGTGCCCTTCCCAGCGAAGAGAAAGCCATCGGAGCGGTACAGGAGGAGATGTTTCAAGAGGTCAGCTGTGGTGGCAAGTTCAGACAAAATCAGATTAATGCAGATACAATGGACAGTGTCAGGCAATTGTCAAATCAACCCTCCCCCCTCCTCAGGTCACCGGTCGGGGTTAGAGAGGGGAAGGCAAGGCAAGGGAAGAAAGTTGGAAACTGAGAGGGAAGGGAGAAGGAAATGCAGTGGGTTAAGTAGTGAGAGGGAGAAAGAGGTAGAGTGCCGTAACTATACGGCGGAGAGCAAAATAAGATATGGGTACTCCTCCAAGCGGGGCAGCCCACTCAGGAGTGTGTACCTTCTATGTATATAGTGTCACCTGTGTCCCTAAATCAGGAGCACCGGGACTACACAGCAACAGTCTACCTATGATACAATCCAACAAGGATTGAAATTAGTAGGAATAGGTTCAAAAGAGGTAAATGGCTGCATCATTGGCAGCCGCACATATAAAAACAAAAGAAGTTGTGGGTCTGGGGTCCACATTAAACATCAATGAGACTTATACATCCTAGTCAACAGTAAACTACCTGGACCCTCAGACTGAACTTAGTTCACACCCGACCTGGGTATTGAAAAAAAAAACACATTGAGGTCAGAAACATGTTATGAGCAGTATAATGAGCTAGGTGGAAGCACTCAGCAAAAAGAGGAACTTCAAAAAATGAAAAATAACTAATAAAGAAAAAATATACCAATAAAAAAAATAAAGGATAATAACACCATTGATGGTAACTTCCCCAGAGGGGAAACATCTGCAAGCTGGATGTAGAAGAGAGGCTGCAAGAGAGGGACACCACAGGTGTCGCGGAACAGGCCGTGAGCAAAAGTCTCCAGCTCGGCATCTTGGGGCATCAGGGTGAGGGGTTCAAGTGTAGGAGTCCCAAATGGCTTTGCAGGCAGTCCACTGCCATACCGTGATACAGTTCAGCTCCTGGCGCATGGCAGGAAAAGAAAAGTAATTCCTCCAGGGGGGCAAAAGGTGCAAACTGGAGGCAGGGGATAAGTTGCTCCACTGGATCAGAAAAAAACAAGTCCTTTGGCAAATGGGGCCCTCTCGCCATCCGGGGATGACAGAGGGGAAGGGGTTTAACTGCCTGAGTCCCAAAAGGCTTTGCAATCAGATCATGTCCAGCTCACAGCAAAGCTCAGCACGTCGTGTGGTAGAAAAAGAAAAAACAAACAAAAACAAAAAATCAGGAAAAGGCAGGACAGAATCAGGGAAACCACTGACAGGATCAGTCATCCTCAAAGTCCATTTCAGGACCAGCTAGGCGTCTCGGGGTCCCCATCTTGGAACTGCCAGCACGACTTTGCTTTTGTCGTTTAGCCTGTCGTTTCTCAGGTGTGGATTGCGGTGACCTGAGATGAGTCAGAGTCAGGACGAGATGCAGGAATTTGGCGTACCAGTCAGGGAGATCCGTCTGTTCCAGATCCAGTGCAGAGCAGAAATCCGGTAGGTCAGCTGGTGTACGGAGGACTTGTTGGCCATTTCAGGTGACTGCTAGTGCAAACGGGAAACGCCATGAGTAACGTATGTCCTTGCTCCGCAGCTTCTCCAGCAGGGGGCGCAATGCACGTCTGTTTTTTAAAGTTATTTGGGAGAGATCCTGAAATAACATTATGTTTTCTCCATTGAAGGCTATATGGTCATTTCTCCTTGCCTTTCGCATAATCTCATCCTTCAGAGTGAAGCTTTGAAAGCAACAAATTATGTCCCTGGGTGGCGCGGTGTCTGGTCCCCGTGGTCTAAGGGCCCTGTGCGCTCTTACAAAATTTATAGCTGTGTCCTCCTGCCTCTCCAGCAAACTGTTGAAGACCCTCTGCAATGCCGGTATAATCTGGTCATGGCCCACTGATTCTGGGATCCCCCGCACACACACATTACACCTTCGTCCTCTGTTATCCAAATCTTCTATGTGCCTGTTCATCTCTATTAAGTGCAGGGCCTGAGCAAGCGAGTTCTTTTCAAGCTTGTGTATTGCTTTGGGAATTCGCGGGACAAAACGCCGCTATTTTGTCCGCCTAGATGTGAATGCAGCCTTAGGGGGCAGTGTAAAAAAGAATGCTGATAAGTTGAAAAATAGGGTGGAACTCCGTTTTAAGGGGGTTTAAGTGCCCAGTGGTCAAGTGGTTAAATAAGTGCCTATACTGTTTAAAATCCAGTAATACACTCTCACCCTGCTCTGTACATGGTCAGTTACTCTCCATTTTTAGGCACTGTCCAACTTGAGGTCGGGTTTAGTTCCACTTTATGATTTACTGCTGTTCAGGGGCTTTGGGCTTCAGCAAAATAGCAGCTTTCAGCAAGACAAAACTGTGACAATGCTGGAGGCAATTAACAACCCGCACTAATTTTGGTAGCATAATTATTAATGTGGAATGTATTTTCCTTACTAAAGAACTTTATTTTTTATCAAGTTATTATGAGTAAAGTTCCGCTTTAATATTTTATTTTTCAGAAACGAGTCCGTTTAACTCAAATGTCCTTGAAAGCATGCTTTACAGTCTTGAAAGTCAAATCAACAGCACACGGAAGCGAAGTCGTAGACATGCAAGTGATAATGATTACAACATTGAAGTTCTGCTTGGAGTAGATGATTCAGTTGTTCGATTTCATGGAAAAGAATATGTACAGAAATATCTTTTGACACTTTTAAATATTGTGAGTGGTTTATTTATTTCTAATTTACTTTCTATACTTCAGCTGAAAAAAAAATGCTTAATAACTGGTAATGAATATTGCATGTGAATGTCTAAATCCCTGTCAAGCTTTTATTAAAGTTGGTGTCCCTGTTGCTGAGCTAACTATTTTTGTAACCATTATCACATAAAAGAAATTGATGTGGAAGTCCAAAAGAGTGTGTGCATAACTGTGTTTTTATTCACAGTGATCCTGTCACTCTACTAAAGATTAATAGACAAGGCATACTGTGAATACTTACCTTTTCTGTTGCCCAATTCCATCATGAAAAATCTTCATGTAAGGTCTGCAATGAAAATGATGCTTCTCCCTAAGCTTTTGCTGGTTTCTCCCCATTTCTGTAATGGTGTCCTGTAATGATGTGAAGGCTGGGGGGGATATAAATCTACGATTTAAAAAAAAAAATCAGATTAAATTTTTTTTTGATAAGCTGCTTTTGGAATCTAAAGAGAGTTTTATATTTAAGATACATTAATTTACTTTTCCGCATGAAATGGAGCTTAGTTATGTAGCATGAGGCTGTATATTCTGAAATCTAAAATTTTTTGGTAAACTCATTCAATGAATGAGTTTAGCTATGATAACATGCACTGCATTTATACCATTTCACAGTAACCATAAAAAAATCCTAAAGTTCAGGAATATTACTTTAGTTTTATCCCATTGTCTTGCAAATCTAAGTACACTATAAACTGTACGATTGAATTTGTTCTGATATCACTGTTTTACTGACTTGACAGCTTATTATTCTAAATAGGAAACCTTTGTTTTGTTGGCAAATACGTATTCTTCTACCTATTTTTGGTAAAAAAAATCACAATAAGCGTTTATCGATTGGTTTGCGCAAAATTTATAGTGTTTACAAAATAGGGGATAGTTTTATTGCATTTTTATTAATATATTTTTTTTTACTACTAATGGCGGTGATCATCGATTTTTTTTTTCATGACCGCGACATTATGGTGGACACATCGGAAAATGTTGACACATTTTTTGGGACAATTGTCATTTTCACAGCAAAAAAATCTATATAAATGCATTGTTTACTGTGAACATGACAATTGCAGTTTTTGAGTTGACCGCTAGGGGGCGCTGAAGGGGTTAAGTGTGACCTCATATGTGTTTCTAACTGTAGGGGGGCCGGGGTGGATGTGTGACGTCATTGATTGATCGTGTGTTCCCTGATATAGGGAAACACAATGACAGCGCCACAGTGAAGAACGGGGAAGCTGTGTTTACACACAGCGCTCCTCGTTCTTCAGCTCCGGTGACCGATCGCGGGACTCCAGCGGCGATCTTGTCCCACGGTCACGGAGCTTCGGACCGGGTCGCGCGCGTCCGTGACCCACGGCTGGGCACTTAAAGAGGACGTACAGGTACGTGCTTGTGCCCAGCCGTGCCATTCTGCCAACATATATGTGCAGGAGGCAGTCCTTAAGTGGTTAACACCTATCCCCCTACAACTTCTGCAGGTTGTTTACTCTGCAATCTACTGCATCCGCTATTGGACTGTGATGCTTTTCATCCCTACAATGCTGCTCTGAAATCACTCTGGACTCCACTACACCCCCCATACCAGTTAGTGGCAAGGCATTAAATATATAATAAGCGAGGGCATTAAATATGGCCAGGAATCTCGCGGCTAGTGTGTTGTTGAAGGACTTATAATATTGGAGGGAAAAGCCGTCAGGGCCAGGGGCCTTCCCCGCCTTCATTTGTTTGATTGCCAGATCTACTTCCGATGCAAGAATGGGGCCGTCTAAATCCAAGGATTGCTGAGGGGAAATTGGCTTGGAACTGTATTGTGCAAGAAATGCCTTGATTTGGCCAGACTGCAAGTCGGCTTTGGACTGGGAAGGGTCAAGGGGGTGGAGACTGTACAGTTTAGAGTAAAAATTCTCAAATTCCTTGGCGATGTCTCCATTCCTCACCAGGCGGCCGCCACCCGAGCTTTGTAAATGGTGAATTGTGGACGTGGGTTTAGAATTTTGCACCGTGCGAGCCAGCAGGCGTCCACATTTGTTACCCTGCTCATAGAAGATCCTCTGACCAAGGATGTAGCGTCTCCTAGAGCGCTTGCACAGTTCCTCCATCAGAGATGCACGAGTGCGCAATAAGTCCTGGAGTGTGGCCTGTGCTTGGGACTGTTTGTGAGATGTCTCGAGGAGTTTGATCTTCTTGATCAGAGAGTTGATAGTCTTGATTCAGTCTTTTGGCTTTCGCCGCCAGAGCCATCAGTTCCCCGCGGATCACGCACTTATGGGCTTCCCATAGGGATACCGGCGATACTTCCGGGCAGGAGTTTTCCGCAAAATATTGTTGAATACGCGTGCGTATGTGAGTGATCATCGATAGGTCCTTAAGTAAGGAGGGGTTCAGGCGCCACGTCTTTGTTCTGGAAGACACCTCAGGGAAGGTCAGGGTGACACTGATCGGATGATGATCCGACAGGAACATGGGTTCTATTGTGGACTGTTGGAGAAGGGGAAGGTCAGATTGGGACAGGAAAAAGTAATCGATCCTGGAATACTTTTGGTGTGGGGCCGAAAAGAAAGTGTAGTCCTTGACTGAAGGAGAAAGTGTACGCCAGGTGTCGTGTAGGGTCAGGGACTGAAGAAGAAGGTTGATCTGTCTCAATGCCTTATATGTCAGGGCAGAGGTCCCCGTTGAGGAGTCCAGCAGGGGGTTCAGGGGGTCATTGAAGTCCCCCCCCAGGAGCAGAATACCCGACCGGAAGGAAGTTAGAAGGTCGCATGTCGACTTGAAGAAAGCTACTTGACGTTCATTGGGGCAATAAATATTAGCAAGTGTGATCGGCCTAGATTCGTAGAAGCCCTTCAAAAAAACAAATCTACCCTCTGGGTCAACAAGAGAGTCAGACAATTGGAAGTTCGCATGTCTAGAAACTAGGATAGAAACGCCCTTCGTCTTGGAAGAGGGGTTGGTGGCATGGAAGGCGGTCCGGTAGATGTGATTAGAGAGTTTGGGGATCGCGTCCGAACGGAAATGGGTTTCCTGAAGGAAAATAAAATGTGCTTTATGTTTAGTAAGGGAGGATAGGACTTGGGACCTCTTTTCAGGTAGGTTAATGCCTTTTACGTTAAGGGAAAGACACTTCATGGACAAAGGAGGCATGATCACTGGTCAGCGCTGCAAGACCTGGCAGGAGCCAGGTAGTGGGGGTCCTGGGTTTGGTGGGTGTAGCGAGGTAGAGGGGGCCCGACGGTCAAACCAAGCGGGGGGCGTGGAGCGGACCCAGTCAGAGAAGCGGGCAGGAGCCCAGGGGGAGGGCCAAAGGAAGGGAGTGGGGGCAAAGGAGGAGATGGGGAAAGAAAGAGAGAAAAAGAAACAAGAGGGGGAGATGGGGAAAGGAAGGGAAGGGGGGGAGAGAGTAAGAAGGAGGAAAAGAGCGAGCAAAAAGAGAGATCAAAGAAGAGAAAGGGAGGACAGAAGATGAAGAAAAGTCTCAAACCAGAGGCGATATTAGACCTGCTAAATCACCAAGAAGGGGAAAGGTCTGGGGGTTAGCAAGAAAAACCCCAATAGGGTCGCTGTGTGGGGTCGAAACAAGGGACGGAAACCCTGAGAAGGCCAAGGGAAGGGAAAAAAAAAAAAAAAGGGAAAAAAAAAAAAAGAAACCGAGAGAAGGAGCAACCCAGGGACTGGGATGCATAATTGACAAAAGAAAAGCTGGATACATTGGGGAACCTACAGGATATAGAGGCAGGGAATGTAAAAGAACAATTGAGCATGTACGAGGAAAAAATGGAGAGGGGTGTCCAGGGGTACATTCGGTTGCTAGCATAACATGCAAACCCAAACAATGTAAACAGTAAAACCAGGTGTAAACAAAGTTACCAAGATCCATCAAGTGTAGGCACATCTCGCTCCAGTGTGGTCCAATCAGGTGTGCGTCAACAGTGGGTCATATAGAAGAACATAGTGAGAGAAAAGCGGATAACATTGCATTAAAGAAGAAAGCCCCTCAAATGGCGTTGTGAGTGCCCAAGTAATAATAGGGGGTGGTTCGAGTGCCACCAATAACACATCAGAGACCCTCGAAGCAGCCTCTAAAGATACACAGTGTGGGCATATGTCCTTCTGCAGAGCTACATCCCACCTCTAGATCATGCAATACACATTCACATTTGAAAAATATAGACAGTATGGGTCATTAGACAACAGTAAGGGGTGGTTTGGGTGCCCAAGGTGAGCCATCGAGAGCCCCCAAAGCATGCTACAAGTTCCAGTATTGCAGGGATTCTCTCCACCACTGAGGTCAGTAATATACATATGCCATAGGTCATGCAGGCAGTAAAGGCACACAAGGGAGATCCCAGGGGAGAGGTGGGGGGGAGAGGGGAAATGGGGAAGGGAGAGTTTGAGGGGAGATATCGAAGGTCTGCCCAACTGATTGGAGATATATACAGCATGCCGGTGCGTGAATATCTGAGCTATCATCCGAGAGCCCAGCAGTGCAGCGTGGAGCTCATGTGGCGCTGGAGCAGGAAGCGGAAGCCAAGGGGGGGGGGTTGGGGAAAGAGAAAAGAAAAAAAAAGAAAAAAAGGGGGGGTGGGTTAGGGAGGGAAGTGGAGGGGGGGAGTTGGGGGGGAGAAGGAGATGGGGGGTAGGGGGGGTAATGGGGTCGGAGGGAGGGGAAGGTCAGGGGGGGAGTCTCAGAGGGCCCAACCGACCAGCTGAAGGAATAAACATGGTATCAGATTAAGTGCAGCAGGATTGGGCGGTGTCTCAAGTTCACTATGAGGGGGAGAGGCTGAGGGAATCTTCGGGTGTGTGGCGGGGGGGGGGTGTGCCACCCTGGGTAGGGTGGCACCTTACCATGTCCATCTGGGCCGGCAGTCGAAAGTCCAAGGGTGCGGTACATGGTGCTGGGACCGCGCAGTGCAAGGCAGTCCATGGCAGTGGGAGACGGGAAGAGTTAGGCGGTTTCGTTTTCTGCCGATCCAGCTGCCGTGAGGGCTGGGGGCACACGCAGCAAGGTGATCATTCAGGCAGGGAAAGCAGGACAGTTCCATGGCCACGGGGCATGATCCGGCAAGTCCATTGGAGCGTGCAAAGACCGCTAGATCGGCAGGCAGGTTGGAGCCACAGGGGGCTTAGATGAGAAAGTAAAAGGAGCGACACTTGATTAAGAGGATCGCGTGAAATCAGGCATCCATCCGGTCTCTACCCCTGGGTGGTGTCGAGGGGGGGCCTGGGTCGTTGTGGTGTCCATCTCGGCGGGAAGCATGGCCACCCGGCGAGTTCAGGCCCGATCGTTGTCTGCGTGACCTGTGGCGTTGGGCCTTCGGCGACGGGTTCAGGGATACCGGAAGCCACGGTTCGGAGGGGAAGTAGAAGGCATACCACTCCGGGAGGTCAACGAATGGGATGTCCAGTTGATCACAGAAAGAGTGGAGGTCTTCCGGCGTGCGTAGGAGGGCAGAGCGCCCTCTGTTGGAAGCCGACAGCCCAAATGGAAACTTCCAGCGATAGCGAATGTTCCTGGTTCGGAGAGTGTTCAGGAGAGGGGGTAAAGCGCACCTATTCTGGAGTGTTAGTTGCGACAAGTCCTGAAATTTTTTTAACTCCACGCCATTATGGAGAATGCGGTCTCTTTCTCTGGCCTTACGCAGGATTTCTTCTTTAAGTTGGAAGTTGATCACATAACATATCACGTCCCTGGGGGGTTCATTAGGTTGGGGCTGCGGGCGTAGAGCTCGGTGGGCCCTCTCCATATCCACCGGGGAATCGGGAGGGCGTCCCATCAGATCATTAAAGATTCACCATAGGGTGTTTTGCAGGGTGTTCGGGTCCTCAGTTTCAGGGATTCCCCGTACACGGATGTTATGCCTTCTTCCACGATTATCGAGGTCTTCGACATGTCTGTGAAGCTCTAAGAGATGGGCGAGTTGGGAATCATAGGTGGACTGCACTTGGCGGATGGCCGCCGCGTGCGTCTGGGTGGTTTGTTCCACCTCGTCGATCCGATGGGAGACCGCGCGGATCTCTGTCTTGAGGTCCGCCACCGCAGCTGTGACTGCGTTCTTGATGTCTGCAGCCATAGCCTCCAGATGGAGGAGGCTAGGGGGGAGAGAGCACCCCGGGGCAGAGTCCAGTGACGGGAATCCGGGCTCCATATCAGGCAAGTTCGAGGCGTGGTCGCGTGGGTCGCCATGCGCTGGGACTTGAACAAGTCCGGGATGCTCCTGTTGGAGTGCGTTCCTGATTCTCCGGTCGCTCGGGACGTTGACGAGCTCCGGGTGGATCTGCTCATGGTCTGAAATCGGGTGTAGGTTCCCCAAAAAGGCTCAAAACAATCCCCGGGTTGCAGGAGCTCACGGCTTAGGCTGCCATCAAGGTCTCCGTCCAGGCCACGCCCCCACACGTCAGCTTTTTACCCCATCTGCTGTGGCATGCTTTTTGTGTGTTTTTTTATTTTAAAATAAAAGCAATTTATTTTTGCAGTGCGGCTGTCCAGAACGTTTTTCCTTCATTTTACAGATCTCCCTCAGTTTAAGGAGGGGGGTTTTCTTTTTACAGTTCAGGGATCCAAGGCTCGCTATGTTGGGGTTGGCTGAGCGGGGAGGGGGGCAGGGGATTTTATCTAGACTTTCTGGTACTTTGTTGTTTGCTGGCTCATGATGTCCTGATGGTGGATCTACGCACTTTTTTTTGCTCATGCGCGTGTATTTGCTTCAGGTGGCGCGGCCTGTCTGGTCATTTATATTATTGTATGCATGTTACTTTGTGCTTATTTACTACTGTATGTTTGACAAAGCCCCTAAGTATAGTCTCCTGGAATACTAGAGATCTGAATGCACCCCAGAAGAGATCCCTGGTCTTTTCAGTATTAAAAAAATGTCGCCCTCACATCATCTGCCTCCAAGAGACTCACCTTACAGGCTCTAAAACAAGGGCCCTAAAACGCCTGTGGTTCTCTAACTCCTATCATGCCACTCATACTAATTACTTCAGGGGGGTTTCCATCCCTATAGCCAAATCTCTCCTGGCTGAGACGGTACAAGTTAAAACCTACCCTGACGGGTGGTTTATTGTTCTTACTTTGCAAATTTCTACTGTGACCTTTACCCTGGTGAACATTTATGTGCCCTCCCCCGTTTTCGGTTGAGGTACTCTCTAGACTGTCACTTCAGCTGCTGACTAGACCCCCCTGGCCCCTTACTTTATGTGGGGGACTTTAATGCTATATTAGATCCAACTATGGACCGCCTGGGTGGTGGAGCTAGACCCGTTCCCTCTTTTCTAGACTGGGTACAGGTTCATGGCCTTACAGAGGTGTGGCGATGGAAACATCCAAGTGTACGCCACTTTTTCTGCCACTCGGATTTTTCCACACCATTTCCAGACTGGATATGGCGTTTGCTCCGGCTGAGACCCTCCCTGTTGTCTCTACCGTTTCATATATGCCTAGAGGGGTTTCTGATCATGCCCCTCTCTCAGTGGACCTCCTCCTCCTCCTCCCAGGTTCGGAACCTGCTATTTGGCGCCTGAACTCATACTGGTTGGAGGACAAGGTAGTGCAGGGAGAATGCAGGGCAGGCATCACAAACTACTGGAGGGATAATCTGGGAAAAGTAGACCCTTCCACTGAATGGGACACGTTTAAGAGAACTCTGAGGGGCACTTTCATGTCCATCACAGGGGTATTGCGCAAAAATAACCGGATGCTTACAGAAGAACTTGAGACTGTTATGGTACATGCTAAGTCTGCTAATGCCTCTAACCCTGCCTCCGACACAAGGGAGGCATGGTTACAGAGCCATAGGGAGTATGAATTACGTCTCTTAGATGTCACGCAAAAACGTTTGAACATGGTACTAAAGCCGAACATCTCTTGGCATATCTGACTAGACCTGACCATTCTCCCATTTTCATCCCACATATCCTCACAAATGCCTGCACATAAGTCTCCGGGCTTAGATGGTTTCCCGACTGAATGGTACTCACAATTTAAAGACCTTTTGTGCCCCTTTCTTTTGCGAACCTATAACAAAGCTCTAGATGCCGGGATCCTCCCCCCAAGGATGCGAGAGGCTTTGATTGTACTTCTATTAAAACCCTGTAAGGACCCAATTAAATGAATCTTACCGTCCAATTTCTCTTATTAATGTGGACATTAAGGGCCTAATCCTCAAAAGAGATACGACGGAGTAACTGCTGTTACTCCGTCGTATCCCTGGTCCTAACTTTGGAACTGATCCACAGAAGCAGTTTTCCAAAGTTAGGCAGAAGATCCGACATCTGTAAGGGACTTACACTGCCGGATCTTAGGATGCAGTACCGCATCCGCCGCTGGGGGCATTTTGAGTCGAAATGCCGCTTCTGGTATGGAAATTGGCACTTAGGGCGATCCACAAAGCTTTTCAGCTTCGTTTTTTCGCCGTAAGTTTTAGTTTGCCAAGTGTAAAATTAGGGCTGCTTTTACAAAGTGTAAAGTTAGTAACACCATGTAAAAGCACATTCAAGCGACGGCATTTGGTATGCATTCCTGAGGGAGAACTCCACGGCAATTTGTAAAATCAAAACCGGCATGGGTTCCCCCCCAGGAGCATACCAGGCCCTTAGGTCTGGTATGGGTTGTAAGGAGACCCCCCTACGCCGAAAAATCAACGTAGGGGGTCCCCCTACAATCCATACCAGACCCGTATCCAAAGCACGCTACCCGACCGGTCAGGAATGGGAGTGGGGACGAGCGAGCGCCCCCCCTCCTGAGCCGTGCCAGGCCGCATGCCCTCAACATGGGGGGGTTGGGTGCTCTGGGGCAGGGGGGCGCACTGCGGGCCCCCCCACCCCAGAGCACCCTGTCCCCATGTTGATGAGGACAGGACCTCTTCCCGACAACCCTTGCCGTTGGTTGTCGGGGGTCTGCGGGCAGGGGCTTATCGGAATCTGGGAGTCCCCTCAAATAAGGGGGCCCCCAGATACCGGCCCCCCACCCTAAGTGAATGGATATGGGGTACATCGTACCCCTACCCATTCACCTGGAGGCCAAAAGTTAAAGTTATTAAACACACAACACAAGGGTTTTTAAAATAATTTATTAGTCTGCTCCGGAGGCACCCCCTGTCTTCTTTATTAGCTCTAATACCAGGGGGGGCTTCTTCTTCCACTCTCAGGGGGTCTTCTCCGCTCTCCGGGGGGGGTTTCTTCTTCCACTCTCCGGGGGGGTCTTCTCCGCTCTCCGGGGGTCTTCTTCTATCTTCGCCGCTCTCCGCTGTTGACTCGGCGCACCCCGGTTCTTCTGCAGCTGTCCGGTGCCTTCTTCAGCGCTGGCTGCCTGCTATCTTCGTGTGTTAGCTCAATTACTAACAGGCAGCCAGCGCGGTCTTCTGTGACGTCACCTTCTTCTCTTCTGTTCTTCTCCCCTCTTCCGATGTTGACACGTCGCCTCTTGTCACTGCAATGATGGAAGCGCGCCTTGCATCCCATTTATATAGGCATCACCGTCCCATCATGCTCCGGTAGGTACCCACGTGGTGGGTGCACGTGGGTAGGCACCCACCACGTGGGTACCTACCGGAGCATGATGGGACGGTGATGCCTATATAAATGGGATGCAAGGCGCGCTTCCATCATTGCAGTGAGAAGATGCGTCGAGTCAACATCGGAAGAAGGGAGAAGAAGACCATGACGTCACAGAAGACCGCGCTGGCTGCCTGTTAGTAATTGAGCTAACAAACGAAGATAGCAGGCAGCCAATGCTGAAGAAGAAGGCACCGGACAGCTGCAGAAGAACCGGGGTGCGCCGAGTCAACAGCGGAGAGCGGCGAAGATAGAAGAAGACCCCCGGAGAGCGGAGAAGACCCCCCCCCCCGGAGAGCGGAAGAAGAAACCCCCCCCCGGAGAGCGGAGAAGACCCCCGGAGAGTGGAAGAAGAAGCCCCCCCTGGTATTAGAGCTAATAAAGAAGACAAGGGGGGGCTTCCGGAGCAGACTAATAAATTATTTTAAAAACCCTTGTGTTGTGTGTTTAATAACTTTAACTTTTTGCCTCCAGGTGAATGGGTAGGGGTACGATGTACCCCATATCCATTCACTTAGGGTGGGGGGCCGGTATCTGGGGGCCCCCTTATTAATATGCTCCTGGGGGAGGGAACCCATGCCGGTTTTTTCTTTGAAAATTGGCATGGAGTTCTCCCTCAGGAATGCATGCCGAGCGACGCTGACAATTTTTGTTTTTGTTTTCCCGGCGCTTTTTTTTTTTCACCCGTCGCAACTTTAGTGTCCCGTCGCAATCCACAAAGCCCGCTTTAAATTACGTTCGCGCGCTGCACGTCGGGAAAATTACGTCACACGCATGCGCAGTACGGCCGGCGCGGGAGCGTGCCTCATTTACATTTTAAACGCCCCCCGGAGAGGAGGACCGCCTTGCGACGGAGGCACTTAAGTTACACGGCGTGTAATTTCTAGGTAAGTGCTTTGTGGATCAGGCACTTAGGTAGAAATTTTAAGTCAGTGTAACTTAACTGCTGAAAGTTAAGTTAGGCAGCTTTTTTGAGGATTTGGCCCTAAGATTCTGGCCAAAATATTGGCAAACCATTTGAACAATGTAGTCACGTTCTTGGTCAATAGTGACCAAGGGGGCTTTATCCCTGGCAGGTCCACCAGAATGAATATCCGCAGGCTGTTTCAAAACCTGCAATATCCACGTGACTGTCCTCCCACTCGTGCTATTGTGTCTTTGGACACTTGCAAGGCATTCGTCAGTGTGGAATGGACATATCTGTTTCGGGTGTTACCGATGTATGGCTTTGGCCCCCGTGTTGTAGCATGGATAAAACTCCTTTACACCTCTATATCCTTGCCAATTCCCCTTGCAAAATACCTAAATCTATTTGTAAACGCATAGATTCAATATGTACTACTTTCCTGTGGAAGGTTGGCTCCCACAAGGTAGCACTTAAATCACTACGGTTGCCAGCGCATTTGGCAGGCCTGACATTTCCAAACGTCTTTCTAAATTATTTGGCATCCCAGTTGGTGCACATCCACGATTGGCTGTGCCCGGTTCTGGCCAATGCCTGTACCTCCACGGAGGGAGCCATCGCATCTTCTCTGGAAACCCTACATAATATTATCTACAGAGGCCGGGTTCCCGATCGCCCCGGAGCCTCCCTACTTGCCACTTCCCTTTCCTCTTTCCGTTATATTGTCACAAAAGTAGCCAGGCACACCTGGCTGAAATCTCCCAACCCCCTGTGGTTTAACCCTAATCTGCAGGAACTATACTTCCTTCCTGATCCCAATCACTGGTACTCCAGGGGGGTTTAATATTTATGCCACCTGTACAATGCTCTGGGCTTTAAATCTTTTTCTCAGCTACGTTTAGACTTCGATCTACCAAGATCGTACCTATTTTATTACTACCAGCTTAGGCACACTATCTGTGCCCAGTTTGGCTCCCTGGATGATCCCACTGACCTGCCCCCGTTGAAAAAACTGCTCAGACAGCCAGATCCCACTAAACTTGTCTCCACCTATTATGCAGCCCTAATGACTGACTTTAACCCCAGATTTCACAAAGCTCAGGTAAAATGGACCTCTCTGGACATATCCCTGGTAGATGAGGACTGGTCAGAATTTAGCGATACCTATAAAACCTCTGTTATTGCTTTCCGGGACGTATCATACAGGTCAAAATTTTCCATTAAACCCACCTCACTCCGGCTAGGTTACACAAGATGGATCTCCTGCCCTCAGCTGCCTGTTTCTGTGGCTGTGGCCAGGAGGCCGATTTCTTACACTGCTTCTGGTCATGCACGGTAGTCCGGAACTTCTGGGAAGAGGTGGGTTCTTTCATCTCATCGGCGCTAGGCCTCCCAAACATAATCCACCCCAAGAACTGCCTATTAGGCATTTTTGGCAAATTGCACATATCATTACATGCCAAGAGACAGCTCCGTATACTCTTCTATATTAAAAAAAATATATATATATTTTACTGTCCTGGAAGGGCGCACAGACCTCTCTGAAATCCCTCTGGTTAAAACGTATTAATGACGCTATTCCACTGTATAAACTTACTTTTGAAAACCTTCCACAACATTTGGGGTAGATGGTTGGCTAGTCCACTAACCCTCTCCCAGCACTGATTGTACTACTCTTGCTTGACCATTGATGGGCCATGCCTCAGGGATCTATAATGTCTGGACCTCTGCTTTTGCTATATCCCGGTATTTTAGCTGATCCTTTCACCATTGTGCCTACTTTATATTTTGCACGGATGTCAGTTTATTTTTCTATGTTTGAGTGTATTGCCTAAAGTTTATGACCAGGTTGTCTGGTGGTATTGTTTTTTTTTGTTTTGTAAGTTTCTTTGTTTGTCTTAAACCTAATAAAAATATCTTAAAAAAATATATATATATACAGTGGGGATCGAAAGTTTGGGCACCCCAGGTAAAAAATTGTATTAATGTGCATAACGAAGCCAAGGAAAAATTGAAAAATCTCCAAAAGGCATCAAATTACAGATTAGACATTCTTATAATATGTCAAAAAAAGTTAGATTTTATTTCCATCATTTACACTTTCAAAATTACAGAAAACAAAAAAATGGCGTCTGCAAAAGTTTGGGCACCCTGCAGAGTTAATATCTTGTACTGCCCCCTTTGGCAAGTATCACAGCTTGTAAACGCTTTTTGTAGCCAGCCAAGAGTCTTTTAATTCTTGTTTGAGGTATCTTTGCCCATTCTTCCTTACAAAAGTCTTCCAGTTCTTTGAGATTTCTGGGCTGTCTGTCACACACTGCTCTTTTAAGGTCTATCCATAGATTTTCAATTATGTTGAGGTCAGGAGATTGTGAAGGCCATGGCAAAACCTTCAGTTTACGCCTCTTGATGTAATCCCCCATGGATTTTGAGGTGTGTTTAGGATCATTATCCATTTGTAGAAGCCATCCTCTCTTTAACTCCAACTTTTTCACAGATGGCATCAAGTTACCATCCAAAATTTGCTGAAATTTTATTGAATCCATTTTTCCTTCTACTTGAAATGTTCCCTGTGCCACTGGCTGCAATACAACCCCAAAGCATGATTGATCCACCCCCATGCTTAACAGTTGGACAGAGGTTCTTTTCATTCAATTATGTGCCCTTTCTTCTCCAAACGTACCTTTGCTCTTTCCGGCCAAAAAGTTCTATTTTAACCTCATCGGGCCACAGAACTTGTTTCCAAAATGCATCAGGCTTGTCTATATGTTAATTTGCAAAGTTCAAACGCTGATTTTTGTGGTGAGGACGTAGAAGAGGTTTTCTTCTGATGACTCTTCCATGGAGACCATATTTGTACAAGCATCTCTTTATAGTCGAATAGTGTACCACAACTCCAGTGTCTGCCAGATCCTTCTGGAGGGATCGTGCAGTCAAACGTGGGTTTTGAATTGCTTTTCTTACAATCCTACAAACTGTTCTGTCTGATATTTTTCTTGGTCTTCCAGATCACTGTTCCTGATGACTGCCATTTCTTAATTATTCCAAACAGAGGATATTGACATCTGAAAACACTTTGCTATCTTCTTATAGCCTTCTCCAGCTTTGTGAGCGTCAACTATTTTCAGTTTCAGTTTTCTAGACAACTGCTTAGAAAAACCCATTGTGCTGATTGTTGGGCAAGGTCAGATGAGTCTGGGCATTTAAAACCTTTGAGATTGACATCACCTGGTCTTCCCAGACGATGATTGAGAACAATCCATGACACTGGCAGGTCTCAGCTTTGCAAAGGGGGCAGTGCATGCTATAAATTCTGCAGGGTGTCTAAACTTTTGCAGACGCCATTTTTTTGTTTTCTGTAATTTTGAAAGTGTAAATGATGGAAATAAAATCTAACTTTTTTTGACATATTATAAGAATGTCTAATCTGTAATTTGATGTCTTTTGGAGATTTTTCCATCTTTCTTTGGCTTCGTTATGCACATTAATAACATTTTTTACCTGGGGTGCCCAAACTTTCGATCCCCACTGTATATATATTAAGGAATTTTAACTATCAGCAAGAATAAGTCCTTAAATTTAAGGAGCACCTGTCATTTCTGATCCATCATGGCAGTGCCTGTTAGCACCTTGTTGTGTCACTGCCGCATCACCAGCTGTCCCATTAAAATTAATGGTACTGTTGGTGAGTCAACAGTGGGTCAGAGGAGGAGCTGCTGCAGAGCAGAGATGTCAGTTGCTCTGTAAAAATTATGATTTAAATAGAGTTGATTTAAATCAAGCCTATTTGGATGCTTAAACATCTCAGGCTGCAAATAATGATTATTTTCATAATCGATTAGTTGGCAGATTATTGTTTTGATTAATCTGATAAAAACCTAAAAAAAAGTGTGGTGTATAATTTAGTGGTATAAGAACCCATGCACACGAGACAACGGTGCAAACTCTGCTGAAGACATGTTTTTAAACGCTAAAAACAGATTTTATAAACGCCCGTTTAGCGGTGTTTTACCGCATTTACGTCTAGAAGCGTTTAGTTAGGAAACATCATAAGACCCGCCCTAAGCTCGAAAAACAGCATTATTTAACCATTTAAGACATTTTGTGAGACCAGAGTGAGTAGCAGCAGCTGAGAGAGCAGCAGTGTACTTGTATTTGCACCTGGCCACGTCACCAGCCACGTCACCTGGCCACGTCACCTGACACAAGTTGTGGATTGTACACTTTCCACGTCACCTGGCCACATCACCTGCCACAAGTTGTGGATTGTCCACTTGCCACGTCACCTGGCCATGTCATCTGCCACAAGTTGTGGATTGTCCACTTGCCACATCATCTGCCACGTCACCTGACCACATCGGCATGTCCTGATGCGAGCAGCGGCAGACGTGTCTATGGGGAGCTCTCGGTATCATGTACCTAATCCATCGCCATCCGTGTGTCTAAGTGCCCGAATTCAGCAGATATCTTCGCCAGCCTGTTCCTCTCGGTCCCACGCAGTGTCCTGGGCCAGTTTTGTGCAGTTGCTTTGCCCGAGGTCGCCTGCTCGCCATACTCCATACTCCCATGTGTCGTTCTGGGAAAAGCAGATCCCGACCGGCTGGAGGTAATGACTGTCGCCCACCCTCACCTGCCTGCCCATCAGCCCACCTGGCGCACTCCGGAGTCCCATCTGGCCGTTGGGGATGCTCGTAGAAGCCGCGGCCTAGTGAGGCCTGCAAAGCACCGCTGTTTCCTGAGCCGCTGTTCTGCGCGAGTGCACTGCGATGGGCCCGGCCGAGTTCCGGAACACGGATCCTGTGTGTCCATCCACCAGCCCTGTCCATCTTTACACACCCCCGTCAAGGCCTAGTGTGCTCCCCTGCAGAGACTGCCTGTATACACCAGCTGTGGTACCCTGGGGCTTAGAGTCATCTGCCATCTGTGTACACCTGCTTCACTGCTCTGGGCCTCCCCCACCTTTGTACCCCCAGCCTCACATCCTCACTAACTTGCCAATTGTGTGCCTGCTGCACAGTGCAGGGTGACTGGTGATCTCCTGTGGTTTCACACCTGCGGCCAGCTTGGGTAGTACTTGGATGCTCCAGTGGGCACGTTTGTAAGGCCTCCATAGTAGTGGCGATTTACCAGATGTGCTCTCTCTCCAAAAAGGAAAAGGGGAACTCCAAAGGCGCTAAGACCAACACACCGCTTCCGGCTACCACCGCCCTCTTCCCCGCAAACAGATTCCATACTGGTTGGGCGAAACCGGGCCTTGTTGGCCGACCTGGAAATGGATCCTAGTGATGCCCTAATGGCAGAGGCGCTAGCCCCACCATCTCATCACAGCACAGCCACAATCCTGACTGTGATAGAGCAGAGTAAGACCTCACTGCTAGTGCGCATTGACCACCTCGCTGAGGAGTGTAATCTCATACGGAACGACCTCGACAAAATAAGAGGGAGGATGGCCAGAACAGAATCCAGAGTATCGGCCACTAAGGATCTTACGGCCACCCATGCCACCTCCATTGCTGAGCTACAACACACGGTACAGTCCCTTGTTGCAAAGTCAGATGATGAAGAGAACAGGCTGCGTCTTAACAGAGTCCTTGGCCTGCCTGTGGGAGAAGAGGGGGATCACCCTGCTGTGTTCGCGGAGGACTTTAAGAAACTCATGGGCTTTACGGATGTTCCCCCTACCTACGTGGTTGAAAGGGCCCAACGAGTGCCTACGGGTCGAGCCTTCCCGGGGAATATTCCCAGCCCTTTCCTGGTCCGCTTCCTCAACTATCGGGACATAATTCTCTCGGAAGCCCGCAAACATCCCAGACTCAAATATTGTAACACCTCTGTTCTTCTTTTTCCTGACTTTTTGGCTGAGTTGCAAAGGAAGAGAAAAACCTTCCCTGATGTCCGCAGACGACTCAGGGATAAGAACATTAAATATAGCATGCTTTACCCCAGCCGCTTGTGAGTCCAGCATGACGGAGCGGTCCGCTTCTTTGACAACCCAGCGGATGCTGACGACTGGCTGACCACCCTGCACTGACAGTCTTCTCGCTCATCCATGTGATGCACGGATCTTACACATCCTTGTTTGTTCTATCCTACTAAAACTTCTGTAACCACCGACGTTACCCCAAATGTACCTCCAATTTCTTGGAGGTATTCCAATAGCTAGAGGAACTACACCGTTGTTCCAGACTGCCCAATCCTTCTCGCTGTGTTAAGATACACATTCCCCCACCATTGCTTACTGTTATAAGTTGAACACGACCTGGGTTCATCCCAGAAATTTAGCAGAGGTATTGGACTCGCTATTCTCCTCTCACCTAGAGAGACTTTACAATAGCCCAGACCTGGTAGAGAACCAAATTGTAGGGTTCTTTGACTAGACTCAGGTTACATGTTTAGTTTTTTGGGTAAAAACTATTCCCATTCCCTCTCTCCATTTTTTTTTTTCGGGAGAGTGATGGGAACTAGTAGGATAAGCACTTTGGGCCAGATTCACAAAAGAGATACGACGGCATATCTCCTGATACGCCGTCGTATCTCTGTTTTAGGGCCGTTCTAACTATGCGTCTGATTCATAGAATCAGTTACGCATAGCTAGCCCTAAGATCCGACAGGTGTAATTGAATTACATCGTCGGATCCTAGGATGCAATACTTCGGCCGCCGCTGGGGGGAGTTTGCGTCGTAAACAAGCGTCGGGTATGCAAATTAGCAGTTATGGCGATCCACGAAGGTTTTTCCCGTCGTTACGTCGGCGCTAGTCTTAGATTCCCGTTGCAAAGATAGGGCTGCTTTAACATGGTGTAAAATTACTCCACCATGTTAAAGTATGCCAGTCTTTCCCGCGTCGCTTTTGAATTTTTTTGTTTTCCCGGCGTAAGTACGTTACGCACGTCGCGATTCTCAACACGTCGGCGCGTCGTAATTTCGCGCAAAGCACGTCAGGAAACTTGCGAACGGAGCATGCGCAGTACGTCCGGCGCGGGAGCGCGCCTAATTTAAATGGTACCTGCCCCATTTGAATTGGGCCGCCTTGCGCCGGACGTGTTTACGATACACCGCCGCAAGTTTCCAGGTAAGTGCTTTGTGGATCGGGCACTTAGACTGAAAACTTGCGGCGGTGTAACGTAAACGGGTTACGTTACGCTGCGCCGCAGGTACAAGAATCTGGCCCTTTGTGCTTGGGCTGGTTTCTTTTTCTTTTTGTTTGTTTTAATGGTATGTTTCATAGTTTTCATATGCTATAGTGCTAACATTCAAAGATATGTCATGACAGGGATTATGCTGCTCATTATTAGTCTCCATATTTACACATACTATCAGGTCCTCCTGCTAAGTCCCCACCATGATGGCTGATCACAAGGATAACTCCTTTTCCGTCCTTTCATGAAACGTTTGAGGCCTAAATTTCAAATTTAAAAGAGCCCTCCTATTTCAATACCTGAAGTCAAATTCTCCCTAAATTATCTTTCTCCATGAGAGACTTATGGGCAGCAAAATCCTAACATTAAAAAAGCTGTGGATTCAAAAGGCGATTCATGCCACATACTCCACTTATGCTAGGGGAGTGTCAGTTCTGGTGCACAAGAACTTCCCGTGTGTAATTGAAGAGATATGCACAGACCCCCAGGGCAAGTTTGCTCTGGTGGTATTCAACCTATGGTCTCAAAGATATATTGTGGTGAACATTTATGTCCCTCCACCTTTCTCCCCCACTGTTTTATACAAGGTTCTGGAGAGGGTCACTTTTTGCCCTGGAAGACTATTGGTCATGGGTGATTTCAATGCCACGTCGGCTGATCTTGACTGGCCCACTCCTAAACAATTGCATTGTTCAGGTCTGTCCACTTGGGCTCAAGCAATTGGCTTGGTTGAAATATGGAGATGGAAACACCCGACTACACGGTCCTACTCCTGTTTCTCATCTTCCCACAAAACTGCCTCGCGGATAGACCTGGCCTTTGCCAACCCACTGTTGCTGGCAGATGTATTAGAGGCAACTTATTTACCTAGTGGACTGTCGGATCATAACCCTCTGACTGTGGTTTTCTGCATCCCTGCCTCTCGTAGCGCAGCTTTGTGGAGGCTGGGCTGGAATGGATCTCCCATCCAGACCTTGCAGTGGAGCCAGTGGCAGAGGCGCTGCGCACGTCCTTACATATCAAGGGTCTGCGCATTGGGCTGCTAGTGGATAGGGTGGCCCTGTACGCCGATGACATGCTCCTTTTTCTCGCCGATGCAGGTCCATCATTACAGGGTGCGCTGACAATACTGAACACCTTTACCAGGGTCACGGGACTAAAAGTTAACTGGTCCAAATCGTTACTATTCCAAATAGACCAAGCCGCAAGGACGACACCCCCTTCTGACACTCCCCTTCAGTTGGTGGACACTTTCAAATACCTGGGTGTAATTATTTCCTCTCAAGCAACATAATTCATCTCTCTCAACTTAGACTCAGTATTACTAGATATAAAGGTCAAACTTTAATCATGGGGAAATTTGCCACTGTCCTTATGGGGCCGCGTTAATCTCATCAAAATGAAGATCATTCCCAGGCTCACTTATCTTTTTTGTCATTCCCCGCAGTGGATTCCCAAATCCTTCTTCAAAAGGCTTGATCAGGTTTTCTCTTCCTTTCTATGGGTCCCCTCCCCACTGAGATATAAACTAAGCACCTTGATGACACCACAAACACAAGGGTAGGTATGGCATTCCCAGATTGCTATAAATACTACCTTGCCGCACAACTGGTGACCGCGGCATGGTGGCTAGATCAAGATACATCAAATTCAGTTATAGTCCTGGAGGCAGCAGTGGTGGGATCATTGGAGGCACTCAACTTGTTGGTCCAAAGGTGGACTTTGTGCCCCCTACCCACTGACCCCCTCCATGTACACCACCATACGCGCATGAAAGGCAGGGTTGGGAGTGGAAAAGTATAGACCTAATAAAATCTCACAGAACGCTCCGATTTGGCTGAATCCGACTACTCCTTATTTTTACATAATGCCAGATCCATACGCATGGACCAAATATGGCATTAAACTTATATCTCATATAACGAAGAATAACACTTTAATCCCCTTGTCTCAGATTCATAATATACCAAATCATTATGTCTTTCGGTACCTGCAATCGTCACATGCTTTTAATACCCTATTCCCGCATTCCTCCTGCATGGTGGTTCAGTCAGGGTTGGAGAAGACACTTCATTCCAAATGTGCTGAAAAACCAACATCTTGTCTTAATGAACATCTGTTATCTGTGTCTCTCCCTCCCATGGATAAGCTCTGGTCTTGTTGGCAAGAGATATCCCTACACTGGACAACGATTATTGGGACAATGTTTGGGATTTCTCCTTTAGCTCCCTGTTTTCGTCAGACAGACTTGTGCAGTTTAAAATAGTGCATAGAGCTTACTTTACACCTTATAGGCTTCCTAAAATGAAACCCAAGCTATCTGCAGAATGCTGGAGGTGTGGTGTCTCCCTAGGAGACTTTACACATATTTTCTGGGCTTGCCCTAAGATCCAGCAATATTGGATCGAGGTGCTAGATTGAAAATCAGACCACAACAACCTGGTGGATGAAATCCAGACTACAATGAAATGGCAGACGACAGTTGGAAGGACAGATACAAGACAATGCTGGTTGCATGCTTGATCTTTTCATCTCAAAACAAAAGAACTCCCCTATGCTATCATTGATGCTATTGCCCAGAAACCTGTAAAACATGTCCCAGCAATGCATGGCCACCCCCCCAGCCACATGGCCACTTGAATATGCGGCAGCCATTTTTAAAATACTTCAGTACAAACCTGTGTCTTGACTCAGTTAAACAATTTACACAACTCGTGCCATCTACTTGTTGGTCCCATGCATAGGTAATCGTCACAATTCATACATACTATTTCTCATATACATCACAAACTTATTACACAACATAGTTACTTACACAAACATTTTGGGTTGTAGTAAATGGGTCCTATAGAGGAGGTGAGTATACCAAAAAATAGACCTACAGTATCTACAATGACAAACCTACAATTAAAATCCTGCCATTATAACAAAAGATGAAAAATGTGTTCTTTTGCAAAGCAGAATCTACCTAACACATCGGATTGAGAAAACAAACCCCTTGGGCTCAGGACAACAATCTCAGGAATTTCAACCAATGACCATGACTAGGGGAGTTTATGTGGCCCTTCGCTGGCGAACATATCCCCACTCGGCAAAAACCTCTCTGCAACCTCAGGAAGCTTTCCGCTACCAAACGGGTCCCAACTGGTATCAGTCTGCCTCAGTCAGTTCTCCTGCAGCCCGCTCTAAAGAGCTAACACTGGGAGACACTTTGACAATACATATTAAATACAACTTGTGACGGGAGTCACTTTTGGGCGCAAGGTGACCAAGAAAATAATGAACACTGAGAATATGATTGGATTACTTCAAATAGGACAGTAATATTCATTAACAATATCTCTCAAGGAACATGAAGATTTTATCCCCTGTACACAGTGAGGTCTATGACCAGGAAGTATAACTCCTAATTAGTGATGGACGAACATCTGCTAACCGCGAACTTTCGCAAATGTCCACGAACCGCAAGTTCACCGCGTGCCCCCATGACTTTAATGGCAGGCGAATATTAAAAACCTGCAGGTCATATTTGCAGCCACAAAATACTTACTAGCTGTGCACAAATAGTCCCACAACATGGACACTGATCTACCAGAAGTATTAAAGCGGAGGTTCGCCCAAATAACATCTATATAAGACCAACTTCTTTATACTTATAACATGTACAGTATGCACTTTTTTAGACTGTACATACCTTATTATCGCTATTTTCAATCCGGCTTCCGGGTACTCACTCTCGCGGGAGTAGGCGTTTCTATGTAATCTGGGAGTTCGCCCAGATTGATGTCCTTCAGAAAAAGTTCCCCCCGGCGGATAAGGCCCCGCCCCCCGTATTGCGTAGGCACGTCACGAGAGTCACGGAGTTTCTGAAAGTAGCCCAACATGTGGAGCTGCGAGTCAGCTCTATACGGCACCTGCACAGTCAGCTCTACACGGCTCCTAGTCGGTGTGCAGGCGCCGTGTAGAGCGAACTCGCGGCTCTACATGTTCAGCGTCTTTCGGAAACTCTGTGACTCTCGTAACGCGCCTATGCAATACAGGGGGCAGGGCCTTATCCGCCGGGGGGAACTTTTTCTGAAGGACATCAATCATCTGGGCGAACTCCCAGATTACATTGCGGCACAGCATAGAAACGCCTACTCCAGCGGGAGTGAGTACCTGGAAGCCAGATTGAAAATAGCGATAATAAGGTATGTGCAGCTTAAAAAAAAAAAAAGTGCATACTGTACATGTTAGAAGTATAAAGAAGTTGGTCTTATATAGATGTTATTTGGGTGAAACTCCGCTTTAAGTGAAAAACCGGATACATAAGTAAGTGCCGGCCATTACAGGCCCCAAAAATTAGCCCACAGGCATTCACCTGACAGCAAACAACCTTGTATTCTGTGGCTGGTGGTACATTAGGCATTCACCGGATACAGAAGTAAGTGCCTCCCATTACAGGCCCCAAAAATTAGCCCACGGCCACAGGCGTTCACCTGACAGTGAACAACCTTGTATTCTGTGGCTGGTGGTACATTAGCCATTGTAACAGCACTGGTGAACGGAGTGAACCACAACTGCGGTTAGCAAGGAATTCAATGCGATTCTCTATGCGACAACTCAGTATTAGGCCCCAGGCGTGACTCCTCGCAACAGGAGTTTGGGGGATCTATACATCATCTCTGTGTCACATAAAGAAAGGCATTGAGCTACTAAGCATGAACGCATTACAACATGCGACCAAGGCTTAGCGTTTAAATTAGTTCAAGGTCAATATCCCAATACATCACTACATGCAGGTGATTATCAGTAAGGGACCCCAGGCGTCACTCCTAGCAACAGGAGTTTGGGGGTTCTCTACATCATATCAACCTTAGCATGTAGAGATGTATTTAGGCCATGAGGGGAGATGCTATGAAATAGCATCAACCTCTAGCATAGAAAAGTTAGAGCGAACATGTTCATCAATTAGGACAAGGCCTATAAGTATTTTATACTTCTGTCAAGCACGTAGTAAATTGTATTTGTAGTAACAAGTATTAATTGAATACGAGACTTTGAGGATACAGGTACTTTGAGGATACACATATAATACACAAGTTGTACTGGCAACTAATAGAAAGGTATGAGAGGCAATATAGCTCAGGTACTTTGAGAGTACATACAGTATTTGTAGTAACAATTAGTAATTGCGTATGAGAGGCAATATAGCTCAGGTACTTTGAGAGTACATATAGTATTTGTTGTAACAATTATTAATTGCGTATGAAATTGCGTAGCCCCCCTGGGAATTCATCCAGCATTGCAACTTCCTCATCTTCCTGCTCCTGCTCCTCGACGGCTTGATCAATGACACAACGCAATGCACGCTCCAGAAAGAAGGCATAAGGTACAATGTCACTGATGGCGCCTTGGCTGTGACTGACCAGTTTGGTGCTCTCATTGGCACCATTGTCACACACCACTTTACCAACTGTCAAATTGAGTGGTGTTAGCCACTGATCTGCCTGTGAAAGCAAAGCTGAAAGGAGTGCAGGACCAGTGTGGCTCTTGTCTTCCAGGCACAACAGACGCAGCACAGCATGGCAACGTCTCACCTGGCATGTCGAATAGGTTCTGGGGATCTTGGGTGGCACAGCGGAAGAGACAGTAGCAAAGGAAAATGAGAAGTCAGCCGAGGAGGAGAGGAAGGATGGAGTAGGAGGAGGAAGAGAAGAAAAGGCAGGCCTGCATGCAATCCGTGGCAGTAAAACCAAATCTACATGGGTGCCATGGGTTACATGCTTGACTGCCGTCAGAAGGTTCACCCAGTGGGCAGTAAAAGTTATATACCTTCCCTGCCTGTGTTTGCTAGACCATGTGTCTGTGGTCAGATGTATCTTGGCACGGACACTGTGTGCCAGAGATGCATTCACTTGCCGCTGAACATGGCAATATAGCTCTGGGATGCCCTTCTGTGAAAGAAAATTCCTTCCTGGGACGTTCCATTGTGGTGTTCCAATGGCCACAAATTTTCGAAAGGCCTCCGAGTCCACCAGTTTATATGGCAGTAGTTGGCGGGCTATCAGTTCCGACAAGCCAGCGGTCAACCGTTGGGCAAGAGGGTTAAGCCTGCCTTTTTGCAGAAATGTGAGGAAAACATGAGGAAGGCATGATGCAAGGTGGAGTGGAGGACAATTGTGAGCATAAAGAGGAGGAAGGAGAAGAAGAGGCTGGACAGTGAGAGCCTGGAGTGTGGCTTTGTGGGTTCTGACGGCGTTGCTCCCACTGGGCTCGGTGATGGGAGGCCAGGTGCCTTCTTAAGGCGATCGTCCCTAGGTGAGTGTTGGGCTTACTGCGACGTATGCGTTGGCTGCAGATGGCAACACTATTGTCTGCAGCGGACACGTTATAAAAAGCCCACACTGCGGAGCCATGGCCCGGCGTCCTGGGAGCACCAGATGTGACAGTTAGGGATGAGCTTCGTGTTTGAGTCGAACTCATGTTCGACTCAAACATTGTATGTTCTACAGTTCATCGAAATACGAGCGTTACGGGGCCGTTCGCGCCAAATTCGAGTGGCGTGTCACGGCCCATAATTCACTGCGGCATCGCAGTGCATTGCTGGCTGATGATTGGCCAAGCATGCACTATGACCCGCATGCTTGGCCAATCAAAGCTTGCAAAAAACAGAGAGCCATAATTGGCCAAAGCCAAGGTGGCTTTGGCCAATTATGGTTCAGGGGGTTTAGTACACACCCCACACTATAAAAGGCCACCTGCAGGTCGGCCTTGTGTAGTGTGTTGCAGTGGTTGAGAGAACAGAGAGAGACAGATAGAGAGTGTCATTTAGTGCAGGTAGATAGAGCAGGCAGGCAGGCTAGTCAGTTAGTTAGTGTGTAGAGGATATATATGCATCCCAGGTGGTGTGTGTGTGTGTGTGTGTGTGTGTGTGTGTGTATATATATTTATACACTGTATAGTTTAGCTAGATCAGCTATTCCTAATTTACTGACAGGCAGGCAGGTGATTGTGCTAGCTGCAGTATTCTGACGTGGTGTACTGTCTGTGTCCTCTGCAGTGTGCACCTAAAGCTATGTGGTGTGTATACTGTCCGTGTCCTATGCACATTGTGCACCTAACGTAAAGCTGGTGTTTCTCATATTTATTCCTAGAAGCAGAGATCTTCTCATATTAATACTACAGGCAGGGTATATTGCTGCAAGTACTTTCACGTGGTGTACTGTCTGTGTCCTCTGCCGGACAATAATATGTCTGGAAGGACAACCAGGAGAGACAGAGTCACAAGCCGATTAGAGGGCAAGCAGGCTCTGCATCTAGAGGCAACAGTGTTGGTTGTGGACACGGTGCATCCTCATCAGCACGTGGCGGTGGGACACGCTTGTCCTTTTTTTCGGCAGCTGGCCGTGTTGAGCCACAACATGCCGAAGACTTAATAGAGTGGATGACCAAGTCGTCCTCCTCCTCCTCATCCTCTCACCCAGGCTCAGGGTACTTTGTCTGGCAAAGCAGCTGCCAACGTGGCCTCTTCCCTCTGCTCAATGGCATCAGTCACTCCTTACCTAGCCCCACCATGTCCTCCTGAGGAGTCCCCCGAACTGTTTGACCACAGTGTTGGGTACATGCTGCAGGAGGATGCGCAGCGTTTTGAAGGCTCCGATGATGGTACACAGCTAGAGGAAGGCAGTGACATGAGCCCAGAGAGAGGGGGTGCCCAAGAAGGACAGCAATCTGGCAGTCATGTTCCCCCAGCTGCAGCATAGTTCCAGGTTTTCTACAGTGAAGAGGAGGGAGGGGGTGATGAGGTCACTGACTCTACGTGGGTGCCTGATGGGAGAGAGGAGGAGGAACATCTCCAAAGAGGCAGGATGCCCTCCAGGGGCCAGCTTAAGGGCAGCACACCGACTGCATCACAACGCAGAGGTATGCATGTGCAGGGTGCTGCTGTCTCTCAGCTTTATTCCAAAAGTTCTTTGGTGTGGGCCTTTTTTGAGACGAGTGCATCAGATCGCACCGCTGCTATTTGCAACATATGTCTCAAGCGTATCTCGCGTGGCCAAAACATCACCTGCTTGGGCACCACATGCTTGACCAGACATATGTCGACCTGCCATGCAGTTCATTGGCAAGTGTACCTCAAAGACCCACACCAAAGAACAAAGCGGACCTCTCCTTGTTCCTCATCAGCTGGGATCTCCAAGCCCACTATACCATCAGTCCTCTCTAAAGCCTGCACTGATAGGACTGAAGGTGTAAAATTAGGTGTGTCACAGCCAAGTACTTGCGGGCAATCTACTATCGGTACACCGATGGCAGATTGTACCAGGCAAATTTCCCTGCCCCAGCTGCTGCAGCACCGAAAGAAGTTCTCTCCCAGCGGTTGAATGCTAGCTTAGCTAAATTGCTAGAACTTCAACTGCTACATTTTCAGTTGGTAGATTCTGACCCCTTCTGTGAGTTTGTGGAATGTGCGGTACTTCAGTGGCAAATTCCCAAACGCCACTTTTTCTCACATAAGGTCATTCTGGCTCTCTACCGGCATGTGGAAGGCAATGTCCATGCCTCGCTGGACAGGGCTAGCAGTGGTAAGGTGCATATTACCGCTGACTTATGGTCCAGCAGGCATGGGCAGGGAGGTTACCTATCTTTCAATGCGCATTGGGTGACTCTGCTGGCAGCTGGGAAGGATGCAGGACAAGGTACAGTAGTGTTGGAGGTTGTTCCGCCACCATGCCTCCAAAATGCTACTACTGGTTGTGACACACCTCTCTCCTCCACCCCCTCCACTTCTTCTTCCTCTGTGGCCTCTTCCTGTGCTGATGTGTCCTCGCAACCAGCAGTGCTCCGTAGGCGTCCAAGGGGCAACGCAGGTACACAGGCAAAGAGATGTCATGCGGTGCTTGAGCTGGTGTGCTTGGGGGACAGGAGCCACACTGGGCCAGAGGTTCTGTCAGCTCTGCAGGGGCAGGCTCAGTGTTGGTTGACGCCACGCCAGCTTAAGCCTGGAATGGTGGTTTGCCACAATGGCACCAACCTCCTCTCCACCCTGCGACAGGGACAACTGACCTATGTGCCCTGGTTTGCTCATGTCCTTAACTTGGTGGTGCAGCGGTTCTTGGGCAGGTACTCGGGCTTACAGCATGTCCTGAAGCAGGCCAGGAAACTCTGTTTGCATTTCCGACGGTCATATAATGCCAGTGCTCGGCTGGCAGACCTCCAAAAGGAATAACACCTGCCCAAGAACCGCCTAATCTGTGACATGCCCACCAGGTGGAACTCTACGTTGGTCATGCAGCAGTGGCTGCACACGCAGCAGAGGGCGATCAATGAGTATCTGTGCCAATGTGGCAGCAGGACAGGGTCAGGGGAGCTTGGTTTTTTTCCCCACGCCAGTGGGCCATGATCAGGGATGCATGCACTGTCCTGTCACCATTTGAGGAGGCCACGAGAATGGTGAGCAGTGACAGTGCATGCATCAGTGAGACTGTCCCTCTTATTCACCTGTTGGAGCATACGCTGCGTGGAATAATGGACAGGGCCCTTGAGGCAGATCAGAGGGAGGAAGAGGAGGACTTCTTTACCTCGCAAGGCCCCCTTTATCCAGACAGTGTTCCTGCTTGCCCGCCTATCACACAGGAAGAGGACGAGGAGGAGGAGGATTGTGTCAGCATGGAGGTGGAGCCTAGCACTCAGCGGCATCAGCAGCAGTCTTCAAGGGATCAATTACAGTCCCAAGAAACCCATGGACTTGTACGTGGCTGGGACGAGGTGGCTGCAGATCCTGTCGTCCTCAGTGACCCAGATGACTCCGCACTGAATGCCTCAGCAAACCTATGCTGTATGGCCTCCCTGATCCTGCAAAGCCTGCGGAAGGATCCTTGTATTTGTGCTATCAAGGAGAGGGATCATTACTGGCTGACAACCCTCCTTGATCCACGTTACAAGCGTAAGGTTGCAGACCTTATCTTGCCGGCGCAGAGGGAGCAGGAGATGAAACATCTTCGGGAGGCCTTGCAGAAAGGTCTGTGCAACATGTTCCCAGAGACTGGGAGGTTACAAAATCCTGGTCTTGGACAATGTGTTGCTGAGGCTTCGGTCAGTCACAGAAGGAGCGGTGGAGAAGGTGGCCATCTGACCGATGCGTTCATTCAATTTTTTACATGGTGCGGGAATACCTAAGGGCAAGATCAGACTTGGACACCTTTCCCACCATAAATCCTCTGGCTTACTGGGTCTTGAGGATGGATCACTGGCCAGAGCTTGCACAGTACGCAATTGAGCTACTGGCTTGTCCTGCATCCAGCGTTCTTTCAGAACGCACATTCAGTGCTGCTGGAGGCTTTGTAACTGATCACAGGGTGCGCCTCTCCACCGACTCGGTCGATCGACTGACCTTCATAAAAATGAATCAGGCTTGGATCACCACCAGCTACCAAGCACCTAATGCTGATGTAACTGAATATTTGTTTTTTTAAATGTCAGATCCCTTCAAGACTGCCTATGCTGATGCTGAGTGACTATTCTGTTATGCTGAGTGACTATCCTATTCCTCCACAATGATCATGTTGATAGCTTGTAAGAACATTTTTGGTTCTGGGCACCGCCATCAGTGCCTAAGGCCCTGTTTAACAGGGGCGTGTAATTTCAATTTTTGATGCAATACTTTGCAGCAGGCTCATTCCTGTACTCCAACTAGAGCATCTGTGAGGGGTTGCAGTGTTGTGGCACCAGCACCACCACCACCACCAACAAAGGCCCAATTTTTCTGCCCCTGTTCAACAGGGGCATGTAATTGCAATTCTTGATCTAACATTTCACAGCAGGGCCCATTCCTGCTCCCACCAAGAGTATCTGTGAGGGGTTGCAGTGTTGTGGCACCAGCACCAGTGCCCCTGGAGGAAGTCTGCTATTGGACGAAACGGCGTAGGGAGGAGCGGCGTGCTGACCTCACCATTTGTGTACCCTCACTGCCATCCGGAAGGACGAGTACGAGAGAGCCGGCCGGCTGGCTGAACTTTTACATACAAAACGCCCACTGTTTTCTGCTATAATATGAGTGCAACCCATTGTTTTAATAAATGAATTTTATACTTGCAATACTGCTCTATGTTGGCTCTTTTCCTTTTTGGATCGTTATCCGTGGGGTGACTAATTGGAGAGTAACATTGTGGAAACTGAGGTGGAGACTTGCTTTGCTGGATTGACCGAGAAACTACAGGGCTGATGAGCCAATTGTGCATTTGATCTCTTTCATTAGGGATCCACTCAAGTCGGTAAGCAGATTTAAGATAAGAGGTGGAGGCTTTCTTCTATCCTGTTACAAAGACACGGTTTCCTGGATACTTTCAGCACTTTCCTGAGATTTGCATTTTTGAACTTGCACGGAGATTGAACTTATTTAAATTTTCTTTTGGATACTATATGTGTGTTTTGCACTGAGGCTTATGCATGTACATGTCACTTTATTTAATTATTTATTTTTTCACATGAACATTTTGATCAGCAATAATTGTATGGATGTCATTCATATGTTAGCATTATATGTTTCATTACATATGTTGGCTTTATGATCATCTTATCTGATCCACTGTTCGCGCAGCGCAGCTTAATTTTTATTTATATTCTGTTTGTTTTATCTGACATTTTTTTTTGCTGCAGCAGCACTTGGTATTGTGGTGGCAAAATAGGCCGTACGCAGAGCACAGCGCCATTTTGCCCTGTGCTATAAAGCACCGCATCCAGTCTTAATGAAATAATGCTTATTTAAGCTAAATAGATTCACTCACCATCATTCTCTGCCATTCATACAAAGAGACACCATCACCAGCCTCTTCTCATATCATTCTGCCAGCATGACTGCCCAAAGGCTCAGCCAAGCACCCTTTATTTACCCAAAACAGGAAGTGCTCACTGCACCCATTAAACACCTCCCTCATGGGAGTGGTTAACACATGATGTTCCACTGACACAGCTAACACCATATAAGGACGTTCCTTCTAACAGGAAGTCCCATAGAATACATGAATAGAATATAATACAATGGATACAATACAATGCATAGAAGTACATACAATGCTGCTAAAGGCTTATGGGCGTGGCAGGGAGTGCCCCCCCTGCCTCTAACCGATCATAAGCTCTCATATTAATCGCCTGATAGAATCCTAATCTGCGCCATTCCATAGAATAATGCATATCCAGATTATACCCTTATTAAGGTGGAAAGGAAGCTATCTACAGGTGTACGCTACGAATCCCAAGCCCTGCTGATCAGACAAGACCCAGATAAGAGCGCACATCTGTCCATAACCACTAGTGTGCTTGCGAAGTGAGCGCATCCCCTCCCCAACGATCGTCTGTGCTAAATGCACAGAGGGCCCCTTGTGGGGGCGGACATATGCCCACGCCGCAAACATCACATTCCAACCTCAAGACATTTTCTACTACCAGACGAGATTCAACCAGCCTCAGACTGCCCCAGTCAGTTCTATTTAGAGCGGGTTGTGGCAGTACTAAAACTGGGTGCCATTATGACAATACATATTAAATACATCTTCAAATTTCCACCACAGTATATAATCTGATTTAAATATTTTGTGAGATTGGTTTAAACATTTACTCAACACCAATTCCACACCTACACAGATCAGCGCAGTATTTTCCCAATACACCAGCACCAGTGCCTAAGGCCCAATTTTTCTGCCCCTGTTCAACAGGGGCATGTAATTTCAATTATTGATCTAATATTTCACAGCAGGGCCCATTCCTGCGCCCACCAAGAGGATCTGTGAGGACTTAGTGTTGTGGCACCAGCGTCAGCACCAAAGGCCCAATTTTTCTACCACTGTTCAACAATGGCATGTAATTACAATTCTTGATATAATAGTTCACACAGCAGGGCGTTCCAGCGCCCACCAAGACTAACTGTGAGGGCTTACAGTGTTGTGGCAACACCAACACCTAGGGCCCAAATTTATGCAGGCCCCTACTTTCAAACATCCAACTTACAAACGACTCCTACTTGCAAACGGAAGGAGACAACAGGAAGTGAGAGGAAATCTACCCCTAGGAAGGGAAAATCTCTTCTGTAAGAGGTGTCTCCTTGGGTTTTTTAGTAAAACAAGGATTGGTGATAAAGCATCAGTGGTGATGCTTTATCACCAATCCTAGTTTCACTAAAAACCCCACATTTTCAAAAAATCATTTGTCATTGGGACAGAAAGTGAATTGAAATCTTCTGAACAGATGCACACAGACAGCAAAACAAATGTTACAGGGGTGATGACCCTTCTCTATGTTTTCATAAATGCTTAAAAATAGATTTTATGGCTGGAGCTACACTTTAAAAAAGTACCAGTTCAAAATTACAAACAGATTCTACTTAACAACAAACATACATTCCCTGTCTTTTTTTGCACCGCCTGTATAATGCTGTTCAAAGTATATAGGGCCAAAGGGGCTTGTAATGACCTGGGGGGAGGGGGGGAAACCCATGATATTTTTCTCAATGATTTTTATCCATATTGCAGGGACCAGACATTACATTAAAGCCACAAGCAGTTTTAAATTACTTTTTTCTTATAGTAATCTCATTTTGTGCAGGGACAGTTCTAAACACGTGCTACTTCACAGGCATATTATAGACACCCAGCAAGTTTGATATTTAAAGGATTTTTTTTTTCACTTTAAGGATCATTAAAATCACTGCTCCAGAAAAAACTACCGTTTTGCAAAAACTTTTTTTTACATTGATACATGTTCCCTGGGGCAAGACCCGGGTTCTCAAACCCGTTTTATGACAAAAACTTGCATATTGGGTTGCATCAAAGGTTCTGGTGCGAATCGAACAGGTTTTTTTTTGGCTCATCCCTAGTGACTGTACATGGTTGATGGCTCGCATTAGGAGTCTGATTTGTCCCTACTGTGCAATGTAAGTTCGGCCTGCTTCTCCTCCCTATCTGCTGGTCCATCTTTCCCTCTGAACTCCCCTCCTCTTCCTCTCTTGTGGGCACCCACGTGACATCTGTAGACACGTCATCATTGACGTCACCTTCCCCGTCACTAACAATAGAGATCTCGGAGTAGGCAACAACAGCGGGCACCAAGATCTGGGCTGATCTGAGTACTGTTGTCAGACTGCTGAGTGCCGGCTGTTGCTACCTCCTCTTCCTGATCCAATGCCAAGAATGGCTGCGCATCCGAAATGTCTTCTGATGGATCGGAAAATAATTCATGTGACTCATGCAGAGGGTATATGGTGGTGGTGGTCTTGGTTGTGAGCCACTCAACCAAGTCTGGTGCGTCCTTTGACGTAATCAAACGAACATTGGGCCACTTCCCACTTTGGCTCCGGCCTGGTGCTCCTGCCCAACCCTTACCACCCCTGCGGAAGGGCCTGCATCTTCCTCTGCCTGTCATTTTTTAAATGACCCTGTGACAAAAGTCTCAAGAGAAGCGCAGTATATGTGGAAGAAGATGTATAACAAAATCTGTCCTTTTGGGGGCCACTGGTTTATCGCACCAGTTATGAAACATTTTTTTTCAGGAAATTTTGTTAATGTGTGTAGCAGAGGTAACACAGCGAAAGAGGCAAAAATTCAGCAGTAACCAAATATACCGCCAGCCACAATGCTGCACAATACAAATCCACTATAATATGCTTTCTATATTCGAAAGTATATTATAAGTGTATATTACACCTATGTACTGCAGAGCAAGTAGTACACCTATACCAGTGCTTGAAAGGACTTTTGTAGACCTGCTAGGTAACAATTTGTGTCACTATAGTCTGTCCCTGCTCCAAACACCAACCTGTCCCTACACTGACAAAAAGTATATGGATGTATTACACACCTATATACTGCACAGCAAGTAGTACACCTATATCAGTCCTTAAAAGGACTTTTGTGGACCTTTTAGATAGCTATTTGATTAAAAATACAGCCTGCCCCTGCTCCAAATAGCAACCTGTCCCTACACTTAAAAAAAAAATATATGAATGTATTGCACACCTATGTACTGCAGAGCAAGTAGTACACCTATACCAGTGCTTGAAAGGACTTTTGTGGACCTGTTAGGTAACGATTTGTGTCACTATAGTCTGTCCCTGCTCCAAACAACAACCTGTACCTACACTGACAAAAAGTATATGGATGTATTATATACCTATATACTGCACAGCAAATAGTACACCTATACCAGTCCTTAAAATGACTTTTGTGGATCTTTTAGATAGCTATTTGATTGAATACAGCCTGTCCCTGCTCCAAACACCAACCTCTCCCTACACTGACAAAAAGCAGAATTTAAAGGGTCACTAAAGGAATTTGTTTTTTTAGCTAAATAGCTTCCTTTACCTTACTGCAGTCCTGGTTTCATGTCCTCATTGTTTGTTTTTGCTCCGATGTTGCTGTAACCCTTCTCTGTTCTGAACACTTCCTGGTTGTCTGTTTCCTGATGAAAAAAAGTCATGGGAGCTTTCTCTCTGTGGTCACTAATCAAGGAGGTGTGATTACTGTGTGTTTAAAACCCCTCAACACCAATCAGTTTCGTTTTACAAACCATCACTGCCCTGTATTGGCTCTGAGTCTCTGTACATCACAGAAGCAGGAAACTTCATGCAAAACAAAACTAAAACTGTAGGTACATTATATGATTGATTTGTATCTATTTTTAATCATTTTTAAAAGGAATCAGTTAACTATTATATCTCTATACCATGTAAACAGTCACCACACCGTATGACAGGTATGCTCAAGCTGTCAGTGGGTGACATTGATTGAACTAACTGGGAGGATTTGCTCAAACTGTTTTATCACAAATCCTAAATTATCCAGCCTGTGGCAGAGGCCTTGAGTCAGGCCTGTGGCAGAGGTCTGTTTGGTGACGCTCTGGCTGCCAGGCCTGAGATAACTGCCTTGTCCGGGGGCACTTTACCCACCCTGATTGGGGTGGCGACAAATTGAGCTACACCATTGCTGAGAGCAGGCTTGTTCTCTCTGAATATCCAAGGCCTGATACTAAAAGTTCCTCTACGCTCATCAACCTTCTCTGTCGTGTGTTATGTTGATGTTGGCCAGGTTGGGCCTTGGAATAAAGCATTGGAAAACGAAATTGGTGTCTGGACACTTGCTCTTTACTTACACTCACAGGAGTCACCCCTAGACCAAGTCAAGAAGGTAACTTAGAAAGCAGGTCCCAAAACTAATCAGCGGCTCCTTCGGGGGTGAGCGCTACAGACTTTAACCCCTTTCATACTCTGGGTGTTGTTACACATCTTAATACAATTTCCACAACAAGGGGCCATAGGGGAGAGGGGCAACAAGGATGGGGGTCTATCTAGTCCCTTGGGGGAGTACCCATGAATACAGATGAAAATCCTAAATCGCTCCTTTTTCACATCCACCTAAAGAGAAACCCTCCAGGATTGGACGAAAACTCAATTGGCCATTCAGTTGGCAATCCAGTGTGCCTCACGCTGGAGGAGGAGCTTGTTCCAATTTCCCCCTCTGGACCTGGGATGCACCTGGTCCAGAATGAGGTATTGAATATGGAGAAAAATACCCCGATGGTGGTCCCTAATATCTCTACCAAGGGGTACCTCTGGATTTGTGGTTTGCATACTAAGAATGTGTCTATATGCCCTTTTACAGAATTCTAATTTGGTTTTACCTACATACAAGCTGTTGCATTGGCATGTTAGAAGATACACCACCCCCATTGGTTTACATAGTGACATGATTCATATGGATGGCCATGAGGCCAGACCACATTCAAAATTACATTCATGTATTGACAGTAGGGGCATCCCCCACATTGAAAAGTACCCAATCGTTTACATGGGTCACATCTGAAAGTTCCTATAAATTTGCTCTGGTACAAATGGCACAGTACTGATATAGTAAGACAATTGTGCCTTGATATTGTATAACAAAATGGTTGGACTGCTGCTGTCCAATATTATCCCCACTAATGGGGCAAGGTATACAGTGTCTCTCAAAAGTGAGTACACGCCTCACATTTTTGTAAATATTTTATTATATATTTTCATGTGACAACACTGAAGAAATTACACTTTGCTACAATGTAAAACAATGAGTATACAGCTTGTATAACCGTGTAAATGTGCTGTCCCCTCAAAATAACAACACACAGCCATTAATGTCTAAACTGCTGGCAAACAAAGTGAGTACACCCCTTTTCCCTCCCTGATGCGTCATGTGACTCATTAGTGTTACATGGTCTCAGGTGTAAATAGAGAGCAGGGTGTGTTAAATTTGGTGTTATCGCTCTCATTCTCTCATACTGGTCACTGGAAGCTCAACTTGCCACCCCATTGCAAAAAGCTCTCTGAGGATCTGAAAAAAAATAATTGTTGCTGTATTGTTGCTGTACATAAAGATTGCCTAGGCTATAAGAAGATTGCCAAGACCCTGAAACTGAGCTGCAGCACAGTGGCCAAGACCATACAGTGGTTTAACAGGACAGGTTCCACTCAGAACAGGCCTCGCTATGGTCAACCAAAGAAGTTGAGTGCACATGCTCAGCGTCATATCCAGAGGTTGTCTTTGGGAAATAGACAAATGAGTGCTGCCAGCATTGCTGCAGAGGTCAAAGGAGTGGGGGGTCAGCCTGTCAGTGCTCAGATGATATGCCACACACTGCATCAAATTGGTCTGCATGGCTGTTGTCCTAGAAGAAAGCCTCTTCTAAAGATGATGCACAAGAAAGCCCACAAACAATTTACTGAAGACAAGCAGACAAAGGACATGGATTACTGTAACCATGTCCTGTGGTCTGATGAGACTAAGATAAACTTATTTGGTTCAGATGGTGTCAAGTGTGAGTGGGGCAACCAGGTGAGGATTACAAAGAGGATTACAAAGCCTACAGTCAAGCATGGTGGTGGGAGTGTCATGGTCTGGGGCTGCATGAGTCCTGCTTGCACTGGTAAACTACAGTTCATTGAGAGAACCATGAATGCCAACATGTACTGTGACATACTGAAGCAGAGCATGTTCCCTTCTGAGACTGGGCCGCAGGGCAGTATTCCAAAAGAACTACCTTAAACACACCTCCAAGACAACCACTGCCTTGCTAAAGAAGCTGAGGGTAAAGGTGATGGCCAAGCATGTCTCCAGACCTTAGCCCTATTGAGCAATGGATGGTACCCACGCCTTAAGGAGGAAGCAAGGTTTTGCCTGTAATACAGACAAATCTTTCACCGCTCCAGGTGAGCCTCGTATATCATTAAGGGTTGTTGAACCACCAGGGTGCTGGCGATGCTAATTATAGCAAATGGACGAAAAAACTCTGGATAGCCGCACTCCAAAATAACTAAAATAAAGTTGGTCTTTTATTTTCAAATGCACATGCATTCACCGCAAACAACAGGTACAGAAATGGCCGACGCGTTTCACGCTGTGCTTCAGCGCTTAGTCATGGCTAACATAGGTTCACACTAACATAACATATATAGCAAAACCACCATCATGTGAAAAAGACATCCGCCAATGGCGGAGTTCAATCAATCAAATAATTAAACAAACAATTAGTTACAAGCACATTCAATCTAAGTCATATGGAGCAGGTGATGAGGCCTCCCTCAAAATCAACAATTTGAAAAAATAATTAAAAGTATACATACAAAGATGTAAAAAATCTAAAAAAATCACATATAATATGTATAAAACATATACAATACATACACATACATAATATCAAAACACCTATATATATATCCCTTCAAAACTTCAAAATTATGAAGTAACAATTTTAACCTGTGTATAACTCCACTAAGATTAGTAAATTATATGCATGTTCTATGGCCATTAGAAGGATAATGTTTTTTGTGCATTAAAAGAGTGAACAACTAATATTTAAATATGTACACTCCTGTGTAATACTAATGTGAAATACCTCATTTACGCGACATGGGAAAGTGAACATTAAAGTGCTTCTATATTCTTATTTTTAGTTTTCTGTATGAATATTTATTTTTAAAGCAAAAATTGTCATTCCTATATTTTTGTGTTTTTTATTTTTTATTTAATTTTTATATATATTGTGTACCTATTGTATATACAACGTATTTAAGATAAATAAAGGTGTAGAATAACCAAATAATAATGTAAAAACATGCATATATATATGCTTAATATTAGCAAAGTATCTAGTGGAGATAATGGTCCAATACAAAACTATATTATGAACACAGGGATTGTGTATCAACATAATGCTTGTAGCGATTCAAACACTGCAGTGTATACAGGGTCATAAACATCAATGATGTAGTAGTGGTTGTGAAAAAGTAAAAAGTGTAGTAATGGTCTAGTGCGATAGTCAGTTGTCGGTCACCCGACCATGACTCTCCAGAAAGCCAAACAACTAATATAACCGCTGACCCGTTAGATAATATGTAGACAGATATACATCCAGATATGTGTGGAACAGGCCCAAAGGGCTTGCCAAAATCATATTCTGAAATGACAGGTTACATATAAAAAAAGAAAAAATAATAATGAATGAATGCAACTGTGGTAGGAATCCGCATCCCGTGGGGTAAGCGAACTCCTATGTCCAGCTGTCAAATAATGCTAACAGCTTGCGTGTTTGATAGCTATAGTTTGATGGAGATAAAGATCTAGTGTAGAAGTGTGTCATAAATCACAAAGTGTGTAAATGAACAACTATGATGTTTATGAATCATAAAATAAATATGAAATCGGCCCGAAACATGTGTTAGAAAAATGTGTTTCAAATTAATGACGTAAATATCTAAAGTGGCCAATATAGGCAACTATGTACAGATCCAGAGTCAAAGGATAATGGCATGATAATGGTCTAGTACGAAAGCCAAATATCGGAAACCCGATCATGACTCTCCAGAAGGCCATCACAGTGTACAATTGATGAAGACATTAGCCCTGTGTATATGCATCCAGATATGTGTGAAACAGGCAAGAGATAATATCTAGATTGAAAAAGGTGTAGCTAAAATCTATGCGATGAGGGAGAATAAATAAATAGCTCCTATAAATGCGCAAAAGGTGGTAAATGTTATGTTACTTTACCATCATTCATACTTTACATCTCTATTGGGTCCTCATTAGATTCATCTTGATAGGCAGAAGGGTTCTGCACAGAGGGGACCCAAAATAGGGGCGGGTCGAAACACTATACAGGAGTATATATTTATTGCCTTTATGGGCATTTTTTATTCTATCTTGGATGTCAATTCCTGCAACTTGGGCTGCCTTAGTTTCGCTGATGCACTAACTTTGGACCTTGGCTGAGTCCTCAATTGTTTACTTATTAATCATTGCGGCTTCGGCATAATTTTGCCCATCTTGCCTTTGCTAATTGACTTTTAAATATTTACTTTTTTATTGGTCTTGCATATTTTGTATCCTTTGAGTATGTTTCCTGTGTGGTTTTCCGACCCGCACCACCTCCCTTCGGTTCCAATGGATCTTCTCAGAAGTCCTAATCACGGAACATAACATTTACCACCTTTTGCGCATTTATAGGAGCTATTTATTTATTCTCCCTCATCGCATAGATTTTAGCTACACCTTTTTCAATCTAGATATTATCTCTTGCCTGTTTCACACATATCTGGATGCATATACACAGGGCTAATGTCTTCATCAATTGTACACTGTGATGGCCTTCTGGAGAGTCATGATCGGGTTTCCGATATTTGGCTTTCGTACTAGACCATTATCATGCCATTATCCTTTGACTCTGGATCTGTACATAGTTGCCTATATTGGCCACTTTAGATATTTACGTCATTAATTTGAAACACATTTTTCTAACACATGTTTCGGGCCGATTTCATATTTATTTTATGATTCATAAACATCATAGTTGATGCCCGCAGCCCTGTTTGCATTGCAGTGTTTAGACCACAACAGGCATGTTGTTCATTTACACACTTTGTGATTTATGACACACTTCTACACTAGATCTTTATCTCCATCAAACTATAGCTATCAAACACGCAAGCTGTTAGCATTATTTGACAGCTGGACATAGGAGTTCGCTTACCCCACGGGATGCGGATTCCTACCACAGTTGCATTCATTCATTATTATTTTTTCTTTTTTTATATGTAACCTGTCATTTCAGAATATGATTTTGGCAAGCCCTTTGGGCCTGTTCCACACATATCTGGATGTATATCTGTCTACATATTATCTAACGGGTCAGCGGTTATATTAGTTGTTTGGCCTTCTGGAGAGTCATGGTCGGGTGACCGACAACTGACTATCGCACTAGACCATTACTACACTTTTTACTTTTTCACAACCACTACTACATCATTAATGTTTATGACCCTGTATACACTGCAGTGTTTGAATCGCTACAAGCATTATGTTGATACACAATCCCTGTGTTCATAATATAGTTTTGTATTAGACCATTATCTCCACTAGATACTTTGCTAATATTAAGCATATATATATGCATGTTTTTACATTATTATTTGGTTATTCTACACCTTTATTTATCTTAAATACGTTGTATATACAATAGGTACACAATATATATAAAAATTAAATAAAAAATAAAAAACACAAAAATATAGGAATGACAATTTTTGCTTTAAAAATAAATATTCATACAGAAAATTAAAAATAAGAATATAGAAGCACTTTAATGTTCACTTTCCCATGTCGCGTAAATGAGGTATTTCACATTAGTATTACACAGGAGTGTACATATTTAAATATTAGTTGTTCACTCTTTTAATGCACAAAAAACATTATCCTTCTAATGGCCATAGAACATGCATATAATTTACTAATCTTAGTGGAGTTATACACAGGTTAAAATTGTTACTTCATAATTTTGAAGTTTTGAAGGGATATATATAGGTGTTTTGCTATTATGTATGTGTATGTATTTTATATGTTTTATACATATTATATGTGATTTTTTTTAGATTTTTTACATCTTTGTATGTATACTTTTAATTATTTTTTCAAATTGTTGATTTTGAGGGAGGCCTCATCACCTGCTCCATATGACTTAGATTGAATGTGCTTGTAACTAATTGTTTGTTTAATTATTTGATTGATTGAACTCCGCCATTGGCGGATGTCTTTTTCACATGATGGTGGTTTTGCTATATATGTTATGTTAGTGTGAACCTATGTTAGCCATGACTAAGCGCTGAAGCACAGCGTGAAACGCGTCGGCCATTTCTGTACCTGTTGTTTGCGGTGAATGCATGTGCATTTGAAAATAAAAGACCAACTTTATTTTAGTTATTTTGGAGTGCGGATATCCAGAGTTTTTTCGTTGATTTGCCTGTTATGCGCCTCTTTTGGGGTGCTGGACCCTGGAATCCAGACCCTTGGACAGACCGAGAGACAGAAGCCAAAGGCTGTCCTGGCAGGGTGCTGTTCAGGTCCAAGGGAGTGGCCCCAAGAATGCAAGGGGGGACCTGGTCCTTGAAAGTCCACAAGATACCCGGCCCACCGTGGCCTGGTAAGATTGAATCTAGCTGTGTTCCAGCAGTATCCTGCGGCGGGAATGGTAAGTTAAAAAAAAGAAAAAAGGAACATATGTGGTTCACTTTAAGTTTTTCTTTTTTTTTTCGTTAGCCGTATGTCCTGCCTATGTATTGCCACTAGATGGTAGTAGAAGGTTTCTTGCATACCTAGTGTGTTGCCGTTTATGGACTATGTTTACTCCAGGCTCCCCCGTTCTTGCAGGCAGAATCGCAGTGTCCATCCCGGTGTGCCCCGTGGCTGTGTTCACCCTCTAGCCCTGGTGACGTGGAGGGAGGCTCATCCATGCATGCACAGGAGGAAACTTTAGGGTGCAGATGACGCAGGGGGAGTGGCCTAAAATGCAGCTGGCGTGCATGTGGCGACGAGTGTGCATGCAGCACAAGATACAGTTTGGTGGCTGTAAAGTAAACTCACCTGTAGGTCTGGGGGCTGCTGGATGGACACAGAGCAGGCTGCTGTTGCTGGGGCAAGTAAGCACTGTGGAGTATGGATACAGGCATTTAAAAGGCACGGCTACTGTTTTTTTTTTTGAACATTCAGCTTTTATTGAAAAAGAAGAAACCGAGAAACAAGTTACATAGTATGTCATATGCAAGTACAGGTATGTCAATAAACAACGTGGTACCGTGTGAACACGAATCAAAAGATTAGCAGAGTAATTATATTATGAGCAGATCAATAGTTTAAAAGTTGAAACTTAATCTTCCTATGCCTGCCCTAAAGGGTCTAAATACTGGTGATGTAGTTTCGTTCTGAGCCTGTGGCCTAGGTCACCTTCAGAGTTTATGGGGATATCAGCAGTGATGCGGCCTAAGGTTGTAACGGTTCATCAGCATACGTTGCACATGAGACCATGTATGAAGGGGATTAGGAAGAAGTGAAAGGAAAGGGGGAGAGAGAAATGAGTAGGGACAGAGGGGAACCCCAGATATGACACAGGCAGGGAGGGAGGGGAAGGACGCACACCAGCACGTCCATACTTGTCCTCCAATCAGGGATGTGCGAGGGAGAGATATTGAAAGGATTGGGTCTGCGGAGGCCTATGAAGATAATTGTCCCTAGTTAAGGGTTCTGCATAATGTCATCATATTCCTGTGAGTATCGGAAAGTGATCCAGGGTCTCCAAGTAGTTTGAAAGGCCTCTACTCTGCTATGTTCCTGCGCCACAGTGTCCTCCATTTCCCATACATTTCCAACTTTCTTAAGCCAATCAATCATTGTGGGTATTTTAGTTGATCTCCAGTGAGTAGGAACCAGTGATCGCGCTGCATTAATCAGGTGCTTGGTTAGCGAGCGTTTGTATGTCTGTAGTGTAAGGTGGTTGATGTGTAACAGGCAACAAGCTGCATCCAAGGACAACTCCGTTTCTGTGATTTTCTTAATCAGGTGTGTGATTTTGTCCCAAAAGGGTACAATCAGTGGGCACTCCCACCAAATGTGGAGAAGGGTGCCTTTCTCCGTCTGGCACCTCCAACACGTCGGGGGTGTCTGAGGGTTCCACTTATGTAGTTTGTCAGGGGTATTATACCAGTGTGTCAGCAGCTTGTAGCCCGTTTCCTGGACAAGTGTACTTATGGAACCTTTATGTGCCAAAATGCACGCATACCTCCATTGTTTGTCCGTGAGTGTCCTCCCCAGCTCCTCCGACCATCTCGTCCTGTAACCGTCCGCTCCACCACATTCAGCCAGTTGTAGCCAGCCATACAAAGTCGATGTAGCTCTATCTAGGGGGTTCCCATCTAGGCATGTCGTCTCCAAGTCAGTCAAAGGTCTGTAGAAGTCTTGTGAGCATCTGTGTTTAGTAAGGTAGTCTCGCAATTGGAAATATGACCACCACTTCAGTCGTGGGAGTCCACTTCCTCCCTGTAGTGCCAAAAGGTTCTTAATTTTATCCCCTGAGTAACAGTCTTTCGCAAGTAAGGGGGTGTCATTATGCTCTGGTTGGAACAAATCATTGTCCTCTCCCACCAAGGGTGTCAGAGGACCCGTGGGTGTGGTAATCTTGCCCCCTTTAGCAATGTCAAGCAGGACCTCCAGTGTGGTTCGTGTGATCGGTTGTAATTTAGAGGCGATCGGGTTTACGTTTGGGTGTCCATGGGGAGTACCTCAACAAACGCTTGGATAGGGATTCCTCCAAAGACACCCATGCTTTCGAACGCCTGTGGCAATGCCAATCAATTACCCTGGCCATATGAGATGCATAATAATAATGTTTAACGTTAGGTAGCCCAATCCCGCCCGCCTCCTTGGACCTAAACAACCACGACAATTTAATTCTGGGTTTACGTTGGTTCCAAATGATCCTTAAAATGGTAGAGTTCATTAAGCTGAAGAAGTGTGCTGGGATTTTTATGGGTAGGGTCCTGAAAAGGTACAGGAACCTAGGCAAGATCACCATTTTGACAATGGATGTGCGTCCAAACCAAGAAAAGCAGCCTATTCGCCACCGCTCAAGATCGGCTGTACAGCTCTTCAGGAGGGGTGGGAAGTTCGAGTCAAATATGTGCTGCAATTGTGGTGTAAGGTGAGTGCCTAAGTACTTGATAGCTCTTTCCTCCCATCTAAATTTGGATTCTGCTTTAGTTCGAGTCAGCTGTTCAGTTGGTAATGAGATGTTTATGGCCTCGGATTTAGAGTAGTTGATTTTTAAGTTGGACAAGTATCCATAGCGAGCAAACTCCTCTAGGAGATTGGGTATGCTGGTCGCGGGGTCAGCTAAAAAGAAAAGGAGATCATCCGCGTAGGCTGCCACCTTGAACTCCCCCCCCCGAACTCTAAATCCTCTTATCGCATCATTCAATTTCACAGTCCTAATGAAGGGTTCAAGGGCCAGAATAAACAGAAGCGGGGAGAGGGGACAGCCCTGTCTGGTGCCATTGCGGATGTGTACTGTGTCTGATAGAGTCCCATTTATTTTGAGTTTCGCCGTAGGGGTGCGATACAAGGCAAAAATCCATGCAAGCATACGTGGGCCTAGACCTATGTGTTCGCACACCGCCCTCAAGAAGTCCCACGCCACCCTATCAAAGGCCTTCTCCGCATCCGTGGATAGGAGAAGGCCTTCAACACTCTCGTCCTGCGCCGCCTGTATAAGAAGTAGGGCTTTGGTTACATTATCCTTCGCCTCTCTGCCCGGGACAAAGCCCACCTGCTCCAAACCTATCAGGTTCGGCAGCAGTGGGCTCAGGCGCAGTGCGAGGATCTTTGCGAATATTTTGGCATCAATGTTTAGAAGGGAGATGGGCCTGTAGCTGGCGCAGTCCATGGGGTCCTTGCCAGGCTTGGGAATTATGGCAACTTGGGCCGACAGAAATGCATACGGGATATCTCTGGGCGTAGACATGGAGTTCAAGGCAGCAGCCAACGGTTTGGTCAGTACATCGGTGAAGGTCTTATAATATATGGCCGTGTAGCCATCCGGACTCAGGCTTTTCCCATTTTTCAGTAGTTTAATTGCTTGGGTAATCTCCTAGCAGGTTATCGGCGTTTCTAGTAGCGACGCATCAGTGGTCGCTAGGGTGGGCAGTCTACTGTTGGTCAGATAGTCTCGGATAATTTGTGTTCTATCTCCATCCATGTCCTTGAGCCTATGTTGGGGAGGTAAGTCATAGAGTTTAGAGTAAAACTCCTGAAAACGGGCAGCTATGGCTTCTGTGGTCTTGTCAATTTTTCCATCACCTCGTCTAATGCCCGCGATGTCATTGGCGAAAGTGTGTTCTCTCAGAGCCCTGGCCAAAAGTTTACCTGATTTATTACCCGACTCATAGTATATTTTTTTTTGAAGAACAGCATTCGCCTCGACTTTGAGTCGAACAAATGCTGCAAATCCTTCCTGGCTTCTAATAAATCTCCTGCCGATTTTACCGTGAGTGAGTGTTTGTGTTGGGATTCCAAGGAGCGGATCAATGCCGACAGCCTGGAGATCTCCCTTTCTCTGTCTTTCTTACGTTTAGAGCCCATTCTAATCAACTCCCCCCTCAATGTGCACTTGTGGGCTTCCCATACCATAAGAGGATCTGCTCCTGGGATGGAGTTGTGCAAGAAGAATTCCTTCAAAGAGCTAGTGAGAGAGGCCAGAAGACCTGGGTCTGTTAGGAGGGAAGCATTAAGTCTCCATGTGGGTTGCTTAGGGGGCATGGACAACAGGTTCAGGCCCAGGGAGACCGGGGCATTATCTGAAATCGATTGAATCCCTATGTGTGCTGCTTCTACTGAGGATAAATTCCTCTGTGAAATGAAAAGATAGTTCAGCCTGGCATATCTGGCATGAGGGATCGAATAATGGGTGAAGTCGCGGCCTTCAGGGTTGAGAAAACGCCAGGTGTCGACCAGTTGCAGCCCCTAAAGGGCGGATTTAATTCTTTTAAGTATTCTGTAAGTAATGCAGGATTTACCATTTGAGGTATCAGTCAGAGGATTGAGCGGGAGGTTGAAATCACCGCCCAGTATGAGGCAACCCGTGGAGAACCCCTGGAGTTCCGTGGTTATCTGGTTACAAAATGATGCATGGTCTCTATTGGGGAAATATACGTTGGCTAACGTCATTGGAGTGGACCCATATGTCCCTTTTAAAAATAAAAACCTACCCCCGGGGTCACATTTCTGTTCTGTCAGGTGAAAAGGTGTGTCCCTACTCACCAATATAGACACTCCCTTCGACTTGGAGTCACTATTGGTGGCATGGAATGCCCTTGTAAAGTATGAATCAGTCAGTTTGGGTGCGTGATGTGTCTTGAAGTGCGTCTCCTGGATGAACACGAACTGGGGCTTACCTTTCTTCAGCTCACGCAGAAGGGTGGAGCGGCGTTCTGGGATATTCAGACCCCTAATATTGTGTGAGATCACGGTCGGTGCCCTTCCCAGCGAAGAGAAAGCCATTGGAGCGGTACAGGAGGAGATGGTTCAAAAGGTCAGCTGTGTTGGCAAGCACAGACAAAATCAGATTAATGCAAGTATGATGGACAGTGTCAGGCAATGTTCAAATCAATCCCTCCCTCCCTGAAGCCACCAGTCGGGGTTAGAGAGAGGAAGAGCGAGGGGAGAAAGGTGGGGTCAGAGGGGGAGGGGGGAAGAAATACAGAGAATAAATTAGTGAGAAAGAGAGAGAAGTAGGGAGCCGTACCTATGCGGCGGAGAGCAAAATAAAATGTGGGTACTTCCCCTGAGCGGGTCAGCCCACCCAGGGGTGTGTAACTCCTATATGTATAGTGTCACCTGTGTCCTTAAATTAGGAGCACCGGGACACTCTGTGGGGTTATAGGGAGACACTAGATTACACGGCAGCACTCTACCTGAGATACAATCCAACAGGGATTTCAGTTAGTAGGAAAAAATTCAAAAGAGGTAAATGGCTGCATCATTGGCAGCCGCACATATAAAAACAAAATAAAAAAGTTGTGGGTCTGGGGTCTACACAAAACAGCAAGGAGATTTATACATCCTAGTCAGCAGCAAACTATCTGGACCCTCAGACTGAGCTTAGTTCACACCCGACCTGGGTATTGAAAAAACACATTATGGTCAGAAACATATCTTAAGCAATATAAGGAAAGTTATGTGGTAGCGTTCATCAAAAAGAGGAACTTTGAAAAAAAAAAAAAAAAAAAAACGAAAAATGACCAGAAAAAAAGAAAAGAAAAACTGCAAAAAACAAAAACAAAAAAAACTGTATAAGATAGTACCATTGACAGTAACTCCCCCAGGGGGGATACATCTGTAAACTGGGTGCAGGGAAGAAGCTGTCGGAGGGGGACACCGCGGTTATCGCGGGGCAGTTTGTGGGCAAGAGACTTCAGCCCGACCTCCCTCGGCTTCTGAGTAAGGGGTATAAGTGTAAGGATCCAAGGTAGCTTTGCGAGCAGTTCATTGTCGTTCCGCGACATCAACGTTCAGCCTCTGGTGCGCGGCAGGCAAGGAAAAGTGAGTCTTCTAGGGGGGCAAAAATGTGAACTGGAAGCAGGGGGTACGTTGCTACTTCGGATCAGGAGAGCAGGTTGTTTGGTAAGTAGGGCTCTTTCGTCCTCCGAGGATGACGGAGGGGGGGGTTTCAGCAGTCCGAGTCCCCAAAGGCTGTGTAGTCAGGGCCTTTTCTGTTCACAGCAACGTTCAGCATGCGTTGCATGGTAAAAAAAGAAAAATAACAAACAAAAACGAAGAAAACCAGGAAAAGGCAGGAGGTAGGACAGAATCAGGGATGACCCTGACAGGTTCAGTCATCTTCATAGTCCAGATCAAGAGCAGCTGGGCGTCTCGGGGTCTCTATCTTGGAGCTGCCAGCCCGATTCTGCTTCTGTCGTTTGGCTTGCCGCTTCTCAGGCGTGGATTGCGGTGACCTGAGATGGACCGGGGTTAAGACAGGGTGCAGAAATTCGGCGTACCAGTCAGGGAGGTCCGTCTGTTCCAGGTCAAGTGCAGAGCAGAAATCTGGTAGGTCAGCTGGTGTACGGAGGACTTGTTGTTGGCCATTCAGGGTGACTGCTAGTGCAAATGGGAAACGCCATGAGTAGCGAATGTCCTTGTTCCGCAGCTTCTCCAGCAGGGGGCTCAACGCACGCCTGTTTTTCAAAGTTATTTGGGAAAGGTCCTGGAACAGCATTATATTTTCTCCATTGAAGGCTATATGGTCATTTCTTCTAGCCTAAGGGCCCTGTGCGCCCGTACAAAATCTATAGTTGTGTCTTCCTGTCTTTCTAGTAAACTGTTACAGACCCTCTGTAATGCCGGTATTATCTGGTCATGGCCCACTGATTCAGGGATCCCCCGTACACGCACGTTACATCTGCGTCCCCTGTTATCCAAATCTTCTATGTGTCTATTCATCTCTATTAAGTGCAGGGCCTGGGCAAGTGAGGTCTTTTCAAGCTTGTGTATTGCTTTGTCCCTCTGCTTCCCAGCAGTTTCAGCAGTGGCCATTTTGTCATTAAGCACCAGTAGGTTTGACTTTAGGTCAGTGATCGCTGCAGAGAAGGTGGATTTTATGTCTGCCGCGAACACTGACATGTCAGCAAAAGTCAGGGGGAGATCCGATCTCTTCTTACCCCTTCCTGAGTCCTCTGTGGCCGACTGTGAGTCTTCACTAAAGTCCTCCTCGTGGAGCGACGGCGCCATCTTGGATTTCAGGCTGCTGGCCTGGGCCGGAGTTTTGCTTTTAAAAAGCTCCGTGATGTCTCTCGCCGAGTGGGGTGCCGATCCGCGGCGTGTGCGAGAGTGAGGGGTGTTGTGGAGTTTCTTCCCGGGCATCTGGGTGTCGGTGGTCGGGTGGAGAGCTGTGTACGGCTGCCTATGTCAGCGGCGCTCCCTCAGTGTGCTGCCGTCTTCATCGCGCGCCAAGCCACGCCCCCGGCTACTGGTTTTTAGGCTGAGCTGTGAAAGCAGCATTATAGCTAGACTACAGCTCAGCAGTGATTTAGGTACACAGATTGTAGGTACTGCAAAGGTTATTTTTGCTAATGACAATGTCTTCCCGGAGAAAGGGTGGGGGGAGCACAGCAGGAAGTAGCGCAAGGGCGTAGCTGTCAGGGTCTGAGGATCCTAGTCATGCTTCTGCAGTGCTCTCCTCCCTTGAAAGGCCAGAGGCGACTGACCAATCTAAGCCATTAAGGCTGTCGGGTATAGTGGCTACTTCCAATGCTTCAGCCTCTGCATACGTCACTTTTAGCATCAGCATTAGCTGGTTTAGAGGGAAAAATAGCTGGCATGATTGATTCCGTCTCCCAAACAGGAAAAAAGCACTAAACATCTCCTGCTTCACCTCCTGACCTTCCAGCATTGCAACAGGAGTGGGCTGAGGATATGGAGTTACCATTGGAGGACCGGAGAGATGGTTAGGCAGATGACTCCTCTTCCGAGGAATCAGTCACTGAGGAGCCTTTTTCAGCCTATCAATCTCAAAGATTATTAGTTCAATCACTTACGAACTTGGTCCGTTCTGGAGTCATTTATTTTTTTAACAATAGATTTTTATTAAATGTCCACAGTGTACAAGTGATATGCAAAACACGTCTGACAGTATTGTACATATACAAAGTGGTATATAACAGCAAACGTACTGTAAATACAATGGTGCATTTGCTCAAGCTATGTAAAGAGACATCAGAATAAGACTGGAGGTATTCACTGTGACCAGGCTCACTAAGAGGCATACTAGCAGATAGCCCGCCTTGGACCTTGCTGACCTTGGACCTTGCTGAGGGTCCCTGGGGATAGGATGCATAGTATGTGCTACAGTAGCAACTCAGAAATTAACATTGAACTTTGAACTTCTCCTTTGGTGCACTTAGTTCACCCATGCTGGTGTTACTGTGGTTATCCTCTCATACTGTGAGTTATGGGACTCTGGAAGTGACCACAGCAATATTTGGTTCTTACCACTAGACTGTTATAATTTCTCAAGTAAGTGTCCTGGAATACAAATACGACAAATGTCATACATTGAGGAAGCCTTTTTGGATAACCTCCAAATTTCCCAGTGTTTATGAAATGTTGGGGCTTGGTTTTCTTTATAGGCAAGCATTTTTTTCCATGGTGTATTGTGCGTTTATTTTAGATATTACTGTTTCGATTTTTGGGGGCTCCTTGGAGTGCCATTCTTTTGCCAGCGTGATTCAAGCTGCAAATAGGATGTGTATGATTAATTTTCTTACTAGTGGGGGAAAGTTTTCAATACCAATGCTAAGGAGGGCAAAGGCTGGTGTTGGCACATGTTTGATACCTGTAATCTCCAGGATAAGAGCCGAAACCTCAGACCAAAAAGAACGTACTACAGTACAACCCCAGAGTTAGACGTAGTGGTGTGAGGTACCATCTGTGAAGTATTTTTTGTGTGTTTTCCCAATGATCCACACACACTGATGATTTACTATTATACTTTATGGCTGAGTGCCATTGGTGTATGGAGAATTCTGTTTGTAGTTCTTTTCCCATTTTATCATGTTGGGTATCTTTTTTTTCTTTTTTGGATTGTATCCTTTGTTCATTTTGTTTCAATAAATCGCCTATCAGAGTGCGGCAGTCCAGGAACATTTTTTTTTCCACGGATCAGCGCAGAGTCTGCACCTGTCAGTACTACAGGGCGGGAGCACAGCATAGGTCGCAGGGCTTGGAGCGGTACTCTTTTCCATTATATGCATACATATACTTATACATTTAACATTTCATACTTACATTTATCTGCTCTCTTCTCGAGCCTCCATAAAAATTCTACTTAAGGGGGTTGGAAAAAATAAATTCCATAAATAGCTTCCTTTACCTTAGTGCAGTCCTACTTCACTTACCTCATCCTTCGATTTTGCTTTTAAATGTCCTTATTTCTTCTGAGAAATTCTCACTTCCTGTTCTGTCTGTAACTACACACAGTAATGTGAGTGTGGAGAAAGCCTCTTGAGGGGGGAGGGGGCGAGCAGGCAAGTCAGGACACTCTCTACTTTGCAGATAGAGAAAGGAGCTGTGTGTTAGAGGATGTCCTGACACTCCTGCTCGCCCCCTCCCCCATCAAGAGGCTTTCTCCACACCAGGGAGAAAGCCTTGCATTACTGTGTGTAGTTAGACAGAAGAACAGGAAGTGAGTATTTCTCAGAAGAAATAAGGACAATTAAAAGCAAAATCGAAGGATGAGGTAAGTGAAGGAGGACTGCACTAAGGTAAAGGAGGCTATTTAGGGAAAAAAAAATTACCTTTACAACCCCTTTTAACATTCCATTCACCTGACACATTTACCTTGTATACATTCCTCTCCCTCCCTTAATCCAATAGTGTCATTTATCCTGACACTGTCATAGGATTTTCTATCCAGCTTGCCCATACTTTCTCTCGTATTTCTCTCCATGTCCTCTATTACAATATGTCTCCCTATACAATGACAGATTGTTATTTACAAAATTATTCCAAGGTACTATCGAGGGGGCTTCTACTTTTTTCCAATTCATGACTATCGTCTTTCTAGCATAAAACAGTAATAGGCCCACCTGTGTTCTCCTACCTACCAGGGGCGGACTGACCATTCGGTCCGTCAGGCACTGCCCGAGGGCCCGTGGTGGGGGGGGGGCCCGGGCTGGCTCAGTCCGCCCATGGAGGTGCCCGCAGCAGCGTCAGCTTCTACACAATAAAAAAAAAAAACAGAGAAAGCAGTGCCTTGGATCCCTCTAGCTAGGTTGATGTGGCTGCGCTGTTGTATGAGAGGCTCGTGAGGTGTGAGATGGATGGCTAATCAGAGCGGTGAGCCGTGCAGGGATTTACAGTGACAGGCGCCTCGGCCACCTCTCCCCCTGTGGAATTCAGCTGAGGGGGCGGGGCCGTAAGTCACTGCCGCGGAGGACTGTCTGTGAAGGAGCTGCTGGATTCGGAGGCAGAGTGAATTACACAGGCATGGCATCCACACAGACCTGCCTGTGCAGAAGCAGGTCAGTGTCATAATGAAAGCACTGTCTGTGTCTCATCTGTGTTATAAGAGCCATGCTAATTGTTACTTTACCTTCTTGCCCTGTGCTGTGTCTGTGCTTATTTACCAGGTAGCAGGTCAGGTCAGGTGCTATTCACTAGTGCACATGATGAGCCATCCATCCCGGCCAGCTCATCCCTCCCGAGCCTCTCATACAACGGCCACATCATCCTAGCTAGCAGGATTTAATGGTTCAAGGCACTGCTTTCTCGGGGGTACAGACTCTTTTTTTTTTATTGCGTATGATAAGCTGCCACTGCTGTGGGCACCTCCAGGGGCGGACTGAGCTGGCCCGGGCCCTCCCACCACGGGGCCCTCAGGCAGTGCCCCTGCACACTGATATCTGGTACACTGAATGCCACTCAGTGTATAGATATCAGTGTTATATATAGGGAATAGCACTTAGACCTGATTTACATTGAAGCAATATACCATGCGATTTGACATGTCAAATCACATGGCAATGGCACTACCCGAATCGGTGCGATGCCCCATTTGTGCCGCCGCACCGATTCCCAAAAGTAGTTTCTGTGTAACTTTAGGCAACATCTTGGTGCAATTTCCATAGACATCTGTGCAGCAACCCGCACAGACGTCTCTGAAATCACCCGCCAAATTCACACTGACATGCGGGTATGAAATTGTGCGAGTTTAGCTGAACTGTCTCACACAATTTCATTCCCGCTGTCAGTGTGAACCTGGACTAAGGCCTGATTCACATCTATGGCATTTTTTGTGCTTTTTGCATTTTGTAGATTTGCACTATAGTCCATTTATCATGGTTTCCTATGGAACACGTTCTGTAGTGCAAATCTGCAAAATACAAAAAGCACTAAGAAGTGTGCATCCAGCCTAAGTGAGTGTTATTCCCTATATATATTCCTTACATTGGTGATCAGTGAGAAGAATGCTCCTTACATTGGTGATCAGTGAGAAGAATGTCCCTTACATTGGTGATCAGTGAGAAGAATGTTCCTTACATTGGTGACCAGTGAGAAGAATGTCCCTTACATTGGTGGTCAGTGGGAAGAATGTTCCTTACATTGGTGGTCAGTGAGAAAAATGTTCCTTACATTGGTGGTCAGTGGGAAGAATGTTCCTTACATTGGTGGTCAGTGAAAATGATTTAAAGTAAATACAATTATTAAAAAAAAAATGTAAAACACACCCATAATCCCTTCACACACTCTATATAAAAAGGGTTATGTAGGAAGAGCATATGTATGTAAACAATAATGGATACATGTATAGTATCCACCAGAACATCAGAGTGAGAGCAATTCTAGGGCCATAATTATTGTATGGGTTCAGTTTTTTTTTTTTTTAATAACAAACATGTTATACTTACCTCCACTGTGCAGTTCGTTTTGCACAAAGTGGCCCCGATCATCATCTTCTGGGGTCCCACGGAGGCTCTCACGGTTCCTCCCCACAAGAGCTAACCCCCTCTGGGAAGCTCTCTCCCGAGTGGGTTACCTTGCGGGCGCACTCCTGTGTGATACACTTGGCGGCCATACCCGATAAGTGTATGACTCAGCCCCACCCCCTGGCGTGCAACAACATTAATTTGATTGACAGCAGTGGGAGCCAATGGCTGCGCTGCTATCAATCTAACCAATGAAGAGCCGATTGGAAAGCTATGCGGGAATATTGTGCTAATTTATGAAAACCTTAATTTCGAAAATCTACCATTGTTACACTTTAATGTACATTTTATTTTTCTTTAATTCCTATAATAAACATTTATTTGGAACATAGCATCCAGAAATTCTTTGAACGCATGCAATATGGGCAGTGCAATATGTAGGTAGGATTTGTGTGGATGCAGCTTGAACGTGGGCGGGGCCACATGGGCAGAGACACAGGGGGCCCCATGATCTCCTTTTGCCCGGGGGCCCCATGAGCTGTCAGTCCGCCCCTGCTACCTACCAAGATAATATTCTTCCCTACCAGTCCTAGCAGGCCAGGTATATCTCTGCCTCCTGTTGTACAACTATTGATGTCACTATAGCAATTATTCTCAGAATCTCCCTCCAGAACTCCACTATCTTTGGGCATGACCAGAATATATGCATAACATTTCCTGGAATATTTGCACAACTTCAACAGTTCTGGGGGTTTAATGGAGGGATCTTATATAGCTTATATGATGTATAGTGGCTCCTATGTATTATTTTAAATTGTATTAATTTATCTCAGAGTGATATCAATATCTGTAGTGGGAACCTCCATACTTCCTCCCAATTCTCTTCCACCAAGTCTGGAATATCCCTTCTCCAGTGTTCACTTTACTTATATCTGGAGATGTAGGCCCAGATTCACAAAAGAGATATGACGGCGTATCTCCTGATATGCCGTCGTATCTCTGTTTTAGGGTCTTCCTAACTATGCGACTGATTCATAGAATCAGTTACGCATAGTTAGCCCTAAGATCCGACAGGTGTAATTGAATTACACTGTCGGATCTTAGGATGCAATACCTCGGCCGCCGCTGGGGGGAGTTTGTGTCGTAAACCAGCGTCGGGTATGCAAATTAGTAGTTACAGCGATCCACAGCGGTTTTTCGCGTTCGCTATGTCGCTGCTAGTCTAGTTTCCCGTCGCAAAGTTAGTCGTCGTTTTTGCTGCCCTAACTTTACACAGCACACGTATGTGCTGTATAAAGTATGGCCGTCGTTCCCGCGTCGAAATTTGAAAATGTTTTGTTCTTGCGTAAGACGTCCGAGAATACAAAAGTACGCTACGCACGTCGCCGTTCGAAAAAATGACGTCACTTCGCGCAAAGCACGGCGGGAATTTTAAAACGGAGCATGCGCAGTAGGTCCGGCGCGGGAGCGCGCCTAATTTAAATGGCACACGCCGCTTTGAATTACGCGGGCCTACGTCAGAGGCCGCCAGCGTAAGTTTTCATGCAAGTGCTTTGAGAATCAGGCACTTGCGATGAAAACTTGCGGCGGTGTAACGTATCTATGATACGTTACGCCACTGCGATTCTACGTGAATCTGGGCCACTATCTTTAATAGATACGTATATAGGGTTGAAGTTGACCCAGATCCCGGCCCCCCACCCTAGGTGAATGAGTATGGGGTACATCGTACCACTACCCATTCACCGGGAGGAAAAGTGTCAAAAAAATAAACACACTACACAGGTTTTTAAAATAATTTATTAGTCAGCTCCGGGGATCTTCTTCCGACTTCTCCGCTCTCCGGGGGTCTTATCTGCTCTCTTCTTCTGCTCTCCGCACTCCCCTGTTCTTCTCCCGCTCTCCGGTGCCTTCTTTGGGGCTGGCTGCCGCTATCTTCTTTGAAGCTCTTTTACTAGCGGTGGCCAGCCTGGTCTTCCTCGTCGCCTTCTTCCCTCTTCTTTTCTTCCGATGTTGACTTGACGCTCCCGCCCGCTGTAATGGCGGGTGTGCGGTGCACGATGATTTATACTGGCCTCTTATAACGTCACAGTCCCAGCATGCTCCGGGTGTTGATGACATAAAGGGGCGGGGTAATTATGTTGTCACCACCCGGAGCATGCTGGGACTGTGACGTCATAAGAGGCCTATATAAATCGTTGCGCACCGCACACTCGGCATTACAGCGGGAGGGAGCATCGAGTCAACATCAGAAGAAAAGAAGAGGGAGGAAGGCGACAAGTAAGACCAGGCTGGCCGCCGCTAGTAAAAGAGCTTCAAAGAAGATAGTGGCAACCACCCCCGAAGAAGGCACCGGAGAGCGGGAGAAGAACCGGGGAGCGCAGAAGACCCCCAAATTCGGAAGAAGACCCCCGGAGCTGACTAAGGCTGGGTTCACACTACGGTTTTCCCGTCCGTCAGCCGCATACGATTTATATGAAAAACCGTATGCGGCTGAAACGGACGGGAACGTATGGAACCGCACATATGTGCGTTTTCCATTGACATTAATGTTAAAGGAAAACGTATGCGTTTGCCATACTGTTTTAAAAACGACCGCAAAACCGTGGTTGAACACGGTTTTGCGTACGTTTAAAAAACGTTTTGCCAGCAAATCGTACGCACCCGGATGCATCTGAGTGCATACGATTTGCAATGCATTGTCTATCTATACGTTTTCCCGTCCGGGCCCGTACGTTTTCAATACTGAAATCGTATGCGGCTGACGGACGGGAAAACCGTAGTGTGAACCCAGCCTAATAAATGCTTTTAAAAACCTGTGTAGTGTGTTTATTTTTTCCTCCCAGTGAATAGGTAGGGGTACAATGTACCCCATACTCATTCACCTAGGGTGGGGGGCCAAGATCTGGGGGCAAGGTGCTTTGGGGTGGGGGACACAGCACCCCCCTGCCCCAAAGCACCAACCCCCCCCCATGTTGAGGGCATGCAGTGTTGTGTTGTGCCTAAGGACAAATTTTTCTGCCCCCCACCACCCCTAAAATAATCGACATATTGTTGCCACACAGCACATGCGCAAGCAGTATTAAATTACTTTTTTCTTATAATAATCTTATGTTGTGCAGGGACATTTATAAACACGTGCCACTACTATAGACACACAGCAGGTGTGATATTTAAAGGAATTTTTCATTTTTTTTTTTCACTTTAAGCATCATTAAAATCGCTGCTCCGGAAAAAAAGGCAGTTTTTAAAACTTTTTTTTTCATTGATACATGTTCCCTGGGGCAAGACCCGGGTTCTGAAAGATGTTTTCCAACATTAAATTGAATATTGGTCTTTAAAATGAGCGTTTTTGAATTCGAACGTTATATAGACTTCAATGGGGTTCTAAATGTTTGCGTGAACCCGCGGTCTGTTTGAACGTTCTGGTGCGAACCGAGCGCGGGTATGTTCGGCTCATCCCTAGTCAGCATTCAGATGGGAAGAAAGCCAGATGTTGGGTATGCTTGGTTACATACCTGTTCAGTCCTCCTGAGCCCAGGGAATATGCTTCCCTTAATCTATTATCCTTTAATGGGTTTTTCCTTTTCACCATGGCTATGACAAACAAATAAAAAGGGGACCCACAAGGATTATCTTTCAGGAAGCTTTTTTTCTAAATTGTTCTCCTGAACAGACTAGTGGTTTAAAACCAGATGTTCTTTTGTTGACCAAAGTAGTTCCTTGTTTCACAGAACAAATCTGATTAATCTTTTTGGTGGTCCTATGCAGCAGTTACAGACATTATAGACCACAATTGCTAGAAGGTTGACACAGTCAATCTTTCTATCTAAAAAAATTCACAGGCTCTCAGATTTTATCTTTAAGAGCCTATGCCACCTAGATCCTGCATCCAAAGAGAAGGAGGGGACATAGGTGGAGCAGACCTGCAGGTCAGTTACATGATCCAGCTAGGATACCTTCATCACACACTAGGGAGTGGAGGTGAACAAATTCAAGTCAGAATCTGACATTTAGCAGAAAGGCCTTGCAGGCAGGGGTCCCACCCTAAAGTAGGCCTGTGGTTCCTTTATTATCCTCTCAGGTGTGCCGTCCTGGAAGGTGATAGGAGAAAACCTACATTAGACTTACCGGTAACGGTATTTCTATGAACCTTCCAGGACGGCAGGCCTACTTCCTGCCCTATGTGGAGGGAAAGATGAGCTAAACACTAGGTGGTAAGTACATATATGGAACAATGTCCCTTGTGAACCAGTTCGGGATTACTTTATTACATACTGGGGCTCAAGGGGAAGGGTGGGGACTTATAACAAGCTGTCAACTGATTGTGTTTCCTATGGGGAGGAGCCCTCATCTCTCAGGTGTGCCGTCCTGGAAGGTTCGTAGAAATACCGTTACCGGTAAGTCTAACGTAGGTTTTTACAATCTATTCAGTGTAACTCCAGACCCTATTTAATCTATACAAAGAGGGAAAGGTGGCACACTACAAGCTATAGACTGGGAAGAATCACTCATGTTTTGGCCACACCCATTTTAGCCACACCCACTTTTTGGCAATGCCCACACTCAAATTTTCTGGCGTGCTGCATGCCACATCGACCCCACCACTTTTCCTTCTGGCACCTGCACAGCACCCCCAAAAATGTTGGTCTGGAGCCACCCCTGCTTCGACTTTAAGTTGCACAGATGTGAACGGTACTCTTTGGACCCCAAAGTCGCATGCCAAATCGCCCCCCATGTTTCCCCAAAGTCACAGGACAAGTCGCACAAGTGTGAATGGGGCCTTAACATCACTTTGTGCAGTGTGATGCAGCATGTTACTACAACTGGTGAAAGTGTTATGATCAACATGACTGTCGCTTGTCAAAATGTGTTTTTATGTAAACAATTAAAGTAGTGAAAAGGATAAAAATTGCACAATAAAAAAAAAAAACGAAAAAAAAAAAAAAACATTAGAATGTTTCCCGAAATATGTTTTTCATCAGAACCTTCTCTTTTAATCTCAATTTACATTGTTTCACAGGTGAATGAAATCTACCATGATGAGTCATTGGGGGCCCACATTAATGTTATCCTTGTGAGAATAATAATGCTGAGTCACAGCAAAGTAAGTATACTGGGGAAAAAGTAAGAAATTCATATGATTAAATATGTACATTCATAAGTAAATTGTTTCAGTATATTTAAAAAAAAAAAAAGTCTACCACTTAACCGTATAATTTGACTCGCTGAGCAAGACTGATTTACATAAAGGACATCCAAGCAGTGAAAATTTGCCATAAAGTATAGAGTAATGACTATTTTTCAGGTTCACATGAGCATGTGAATGCAATCCCTGAAAGTGGACCTACAGTAAAGTCAAAATGTGCAGATTTGCTGTTATAGGCAACAGCTTTAAATGTTAATTGTACGTAACCATAATGTCATTACTATGCTGCTTGCTGTAGAAGAGTCTGTACTACACTCACCTCCCTGCTTCTGCTTCAACAATTTTATGTGTGATATCCTGTTCTGCTTCTTGGATATTCTTCACAAATTAGCAGATTGCCAGTCGTCAGAGAGGCAGTTCTGATATGTGGAATCAAAGATGGCTCTACAAAGATTTCCACCCCTTCATAGAAAGACGGTGCAGAACAACACACATACTACATTTGAGAGCACTAAAACAAATGTACAGAAGTCCTTATTATATAATAAAATAGATTTGTAGCAAAAAGTGACTGTGCAGACTGAGGATGGGGGAGGGGCCTGAGAATGAGAGAGGCATACCTCCCAATTTTCAGAATGAGGGACACTTGAGGGAGGACTGATGGTGCGATACGTGCACTGTGGCAAATGCCGGTGTGGTCAAACTTAACAGTGAAGGGGCTTAATGGGCGTGGTTAAACGAAACCCAGGTTTACTTGTACCTTTAAAATATGCTTTGATTGCTGTGCCACAAAAAATAAAAAGCTTCCATTACAAATGGTTTTGCATAAACTATGGAAGTGTGTGTTACACAAAGTGTGGAAGGATTCAGGAATGCATTACGTACATGGTTCAGGAGTGTGCTATGTACAGAGTGCCTTGTTCAGGAGTATGATATGCACAGGTAGTTGGTTTTTGGAGTGCTTTATTTACAGAGTGCAGGGATCAGGAGAGCACTAGGTACAGACTACAGATTTCTGGAGTGCATTTTGCATAGGGAGCAGTGTTCAGGATTGTGTTATGTTCAGGGTTCTGGAGTGTTATGTACAGAGTGCTGGGCATAGTGTGTGGTTCTGGAGTGTGTTATGTACATAGTGAAGCGTTCAAAAGCTCTAGGTACAGAGTGCAGCCATCCATCCACATCTCGCTATTGCCTCTGCCCTCATCTCCCCTCCCACAAGCTTCACCATCTTCCACTTATTTACCTTTGTAAAAGCAGCACCTTTTCTGTAGATGGCTCTTCTATCCACTGCAGACACAGTTTCCTGTTCTGTTTCAGTGCACTGGGTGCACACTCATTTTAAGCTCCTAATTCAGTGGCGGCTGGTAAAGGTTTAAGATAGTGGGGCGCCAGACCCCGCCATTCCTTATTGACCACTCTCACTTCTCAGAAGCCCTGCCCCTATAGACTCCATCCACTCCATTTCCTTTATTCCACTTGCTTGAACACATTCTCCCAGTATAGCCCATAATATGGGAATGTTATGGGACATACTGTGATAGACACCCTACGGGATGTACTGAGAGACATCTTATGGGATATGCTGAGTGAGAGAGACCCCCCCACCACCACCATCACCTTATATGTAATATATACTGAGTGACCCCTATTATGGGATATAATGAGATAACCCCTATAATAAAATTGGGGGTCTCAGTATATCCATACTAGGGGGTCACAGTATATATTCCATAATAGGGGGTCTCTTACTCTCAGTATATCTCATATTAAGGTGTCTCTCAATATATATCCCATAATAGGGGTTTAGTGGCCCTATTACGGAATATACTGAAAGACACCTGTAACGGAATGACCCGTGACACCCAAAGACTTTGTGAGGATGGGGGATACTCCTGTGTCAGCGTCACTGATAACTCTTGGGTCTGAGTCCACTCTGTGCCCTTTGGGCATGGAGTGGCAAGTGAATCATAATTCATGTATTACATGAGATTTGACATCACGGACAGTTCATATTGCAGGATCTTGAGAGACTACAAGATGTTGGTTAATTGTGACCCCAACCAGTCAATATTCTATGACTCAGTCTAGTGACATGCTAATTGCGTCAGGGCCTGGGAGACAGTCCATTGTCCTTGTATAAAGGTGTTGTAATGGACAGGTGTTAATCCCAGGTCTGCTCTCAGAACTATAATTATGCAAGCTAAAAACTGTTTATGTGTGATAACACTGTCTCTGTATGCGGAGACGAAACGTCTGCCTAGGAGACGGAGTGGGTGAAGGTTTTGTTGTTATTAAAGAATGTTTAGTAATTAGCCTTAGTGTGTGATGGGGGGGACGGGACAGTTTGATTGTTCCTGTAAATTCTATGACCTGTTGTACTATATAAAAAGCTGAGAAGAAATCATTAAAGAAATCATTACATTTGGAACAAGTACAGAGCTGCGTGTCTCGTCTTGATTCTGGGAAATTGATATTGATCGGGTCCTGTCTGTTGGAGTGTCGATAAGCTGTCGTGACTGGGATGGAAAGTCGTAAACGGTGGTGACCGTTACAGTGGTGGCACAGCAGTGGGATAATTCCATCGCTTAAAGGACGGCGACAAGGACACAGGACGATGGAGACGCTGTATGAGCGGCTGAAGCTCTCTTCCCTCAAGGACTTACTGGAGAGCCGGGCAGATCGGCCAGCAACCGTAAGAGAAGGGACATTATCACACAACTTGTCGAAATGGATAGAGCTGAGAGGTCCAGCATAACAACCTAATCCTCCACCGGAGATCATAGACCGGGTTATAGCGGCTGTGGATGCCACTAGGCTAGAGCAAAGAGGTGCTGCAGCAGCAGAAGTCACAACAGCACCAACTGAATAGAGGGGAGAGGTACAGATGCCAGTCACCATGGAAGTGGAGTTCCAGGGAGCCGGGGCAATTGGCCCCTCTCCCCAGCAACAAGCTGTGGTGGTAAAGCATTTACCCCCAGCTGAATCCCTGGCAGCAGGGCAGGATGATACTGGCTGCGGCACATGGCTGCAGCTTGAGCTGACATCGGGGGATGGGACTGTGGTCTCCCCCCAAAGCGACCCAGCAGAAGAGCTGGCAACAGAGCAGAGCGCCACCAGCCTCTGCTCTCACCTAGCAGGAGAGGGAGTTCCTGTGGGAGTGGATGGGACTGTGGTCTCCACTCAAAGCGACCCAGCAGAAGGGCTGGCAACGGAGCAGAGTGCCACAAGCCTCTGCTCTCACCTAGCAGAAGAGGGAGTTCCTGGGGCAGTGGATAGGACTGTGGTCTCCACTGACACAACCCCAGAAAATGGTGCGTCACAGAGACAGGGGGATGTCGGCTTTGCTTTGCAAGCATCAGGGGATTTTCTACTACCAGTGGATGGGACTTCAGTCTCCACTGGAATACCCCAGGAATGGTGGCCAGTTGGCCCAGATCCCCAACCACATGATGGACTGAGCCCAGTCATCCTGTCTTCTCTCCAGCGGCTGAAAGGACTCCAGGGAGAAGGGCCAGTCCAGGCCTCTTCCCAGCGGCAGGCAGATTCTCTTAGAGAGACAAAGGTTGGCTGGGTGAGTAATGCTTTGTTTGGAGCAATTTATTTGGGGTACGGTATGGATACCAGCATTGGAGGACTGGATCTACTGACTGACTTCGGAGTCAACCCGTTCGGGGTCTCCTCCTGTGTCAGTCTCCCACCGAAAGGGGAGAGATGTAACGGAATGACCCGTGACACCCAAAGACTTTGTGAGGATGGGGGATACTCCTGTGTCAGCGTCACTGATAACTCTTGGGTCTGAGTCCACTCTGTGCCCTTTGGGCATGGAGTGGCAAGTGAATCATAATTCATGTATTACATGAGATTTGACATCACGGACAGTTCATATTGCAGGATCTTGAGAGACTACAAGATGTTGGTTAATTGTGACCCCAACCAGTCAATATTCTATGACTCAGTCTAGTGACATGCTAATTGCGTCAGGGCCTGGGAGACAGTCCATTGTCCTTGTATAAAGGTGTTGTAATGGACAGGTGTTAATCCCAGGTCTGCTCTCAGAACTATAATTATGCACGCTAAAAACTGTTTATGTGTGATAACACTGTCTCTGTATGCGGAGACGAAACGTCTGCCTAGGAGACGGAGTGGGTGAAGGTTTTGTTGTTATTAATTAAAGAATGTTTAGTAATTAGCCTTAGTGTGTGATGAGGGGGGGGGGGCAGTTTGATTGTTCCTGTAAATTCTATGACCTGTTGTACTATATAAAAAGCTGAGAAGAAATCATTAAAGAAATCATTACATTTGGAACAAGTACAGAGCTGCGTGTCTCGTCTTGATTCTGGGAAATTGATATGGATCGGGTCCTGTCGGTTGGAGTGTCGATAAGCTGTCGTGACTGGGATGGAAGGTCGTAAACGGTTGTGACCGTTACAACACCCTAAGGGGATATACACACACACACAAACACAATATGACACACACTCGGGGGCCATCATATTGGCAACATGAATATTACCCTTTTTTTAAAAGGACACAACCTATAAGGCAGCCAGGTATTAGACGGATTGAAATGACAACATCCACACATATACAGGAGAAAGTTACCTTGCCCAAGCGCTTACACTCCCCACGATAGAGGGTCCCTCGGTGGGTATAGAGGCACACCTCCACACCAGTACTCAGCAATGACATGTGTGGTAAGCCATGATGCAATGTGTTTTCTAGTGCTAACAGATATTGGAGCATTCAGATGCCCAGGCTGAGTCAGATTCAGGCTGCACTGTTCTCAAACTGAGGACCTGGATCTGAACTGCAGAAGCCCATTATCAATACACTTGGCAGCCACTAGAAACCACCACAACAAGATTGCCTACCAGAGTGCACCCACCCGGTACTCATAGGGGGTGGGGAAAACATACATGTCAGCCTACTCCATCCCTTCTACAAGCACAGGAGCACTGTGCCCCCTCCATCATTAATTGTACTTCCATGCAAATACGGTAGCAGAGTGTTTAGCTTATGTGCTTGGTTTAAACGTTTCATTGTTTAGAGCTCGGACAACACAGAGTTAAATGGCATGGCCATAAATTAACTTCAGATTATCTGGATATACTGAATGCCTTGCGGGATACCCATGTGTGATGTGTTGAGAGATGTCTGCAATCAGTGGGGGACTTGGCCGATTCCCCCATACACTCACTGTTACTTATGACTCTTTTTGTCACCTTTATTTCCTGCACACAATCCTCCTCCTTACAGGCTACCAGCTTCCCTCCCCAAACAAAGTTTTATAAGATCAGCTCCACTTACCTCCCTCCCTGCATGTCAGTGTCAGCAGCGACTGGCAGTGGTCCTGCTCTGCACTTAGCTCCTTCATCATTCCACTGGGGTTTTGGTAGGGGTATCTGAACGAAGAGGCTACAGAAGGAACAGGCAGGGAGAGAGGTGACATAAATGAGATGTGGGGTGTCTAAATACACACAGGTGACCAATCTCATAGAAGATGAGCAGACAGAGCCACAGCGGTGGAAGCCATACCTCCCAACGTTTGAGCTTTAGAATGAGGGACACTTGAGGAAGTAAGTAACCTTGCATAGCACGCTGTGGCAAATGTGGGCATGGTCAAACTTCTGACAGTGGGAGGAGCTTAATGGGCATCATTAAACAAAACTTGGGCTTCCTTGTACCTATAAAATATGCTTTTATTATTGTTCCACAAGCAAGGGACTCATGGATACATAAAAGGCCCAGCACATTAATAAAAAAAAAGGAAAAAAGCATGCAGTGTTTGGAGTGCATTACATACAGAGGGCAGGGTTGTAGGATGAGCTATATACAGAGTGCAGGGTGTAGGATGAGCTATATACAGAGTGAAAGGTTGTAGGATGAGCTATGTACAGAGTGCAGGGTTGTAGGATGAGCTATGTACAGAGTTTTAGGATAAGCTGTGTACATAGTGCAGGGTTGTAGGATGTGTGTGTGTGTGTGTGTGTGTGTATGAAGTGCTAGCAGTTTAGCTAAGCTAACATTCAACCGCTGGGCATGTGGATGGCTGAGAACTTATTTTGCCGCTACAGCAGCTGGGGCAAGGCAATTTGCCTGGTACAATCTGACGTTGATGTACCTATAGTAGATTGCCTGCAAGTACTTGGCTGTGACACACTTAATTCTACACCTTTAGTCCTATCAGTGCAGGCTTCAGAGAGGACTGAGGGTATAGTGGGGTTGGAGATCCCAGCTGATGAGGAGCAAGGAGAGGTCTGCTTTGTTCTTTGGTGTGGGTCTTTGAGGTATGTTTGCCAACAAACTGCATGGCAGGTCGACATATGTCAGGTCAAGCATGTGGTGCCCAAGCGGGTGATGTTTTGGCAACGCGAGATACGCTTGAGACATATGGTGCAAATAGCAGCGGTGCGATCTGATGCACTTGTCTCAAAAAAGGCCCACACCAAAGAACTTTTGGAATAACGCGCAGAGACAGCAGCGCCCTGCACATGCAGAGCTCTGCGTTGTGATGCAGTCAGTGTGCTGTCCTTAAGCTGGCCCCTGGAGGGCATCCTGCCTCGTTGGAGATGTGCCTGCTCCTCCTCCTCCTCTCTCCAATCAGGCACCCATGTGGAGTCAGTGACCTCATCATCCCCTCCCTCCTCATCACTGTAGAAATCCTGGCAGTATGCTGCAGCTGGGGTAACATGACTGCCAGATTGCTGTCCTTCTTGGGCACCCCCTCTCTTTGTGCTCAAGTTACTGCCTTCCTCTAGCTGTGTACCATCATCAGAGCCTTCAAAACGCTGCGCATCCTCCTGCAGCATGTACCCAACACTGTGGTCAAACAGTTCGGGCGACTCCTCAGGAGGACATGGTAGGGCTAGGGAAAGAGTGACTGATGCCATTGAGCAGAGGGAAGAGGCCACATTGGTAGCTGCTTTGCCAGACAAAGTACCCTGAGCCTGGGTGAGAGAGGATGAGGAGGATGAGGACGACTTGTTCATCCACTCTACCAAGTTTTCAGCATGTTGCGGCTCAACACAGCCAGCTGCCGAAAAAAAGGACTAGCGTGTCCCATGGCCATGTGCTGATGAGGATGCACCGTGTCCACGACCAGCACTGTTGCCTCTAGACGCAGAGCCTGCTTGCCCTCTTTTATATGCTTGTGACTCTCTGCCTCTCCTTGTTGTCCTTCCAGGCACACTAATGACCTGCAGGGAGATGTAGCTGCACAAATACTGACAATACCTTCTGATCACATTTTGTCCAACAGTCAGTGGTGGAGTAGGACGCTCCGGACCTTCCGCTTCGAGTCTGCTCTCACCTAGGGACCAGACAGACAGACTGCTAGGCAGGCAGGTTCCTGCAAACCCCTTGCTGCACGAGACAACCGCAGCTCCTTCCTCCCCTTGGGCCCCCTCTTCTCCGCAGGTAAGACCCTGTCTCTCAGGGCTACCCACCCCCTGGAACCATTGACGGACGTCCTTTTCAGGACAGCCGTTACATCGGCCCCACACTGCGGCTCTCCCCCTCGCCTTTACCCTGCATCGTCCCCCACACTGCCACCCACAACTGAGGCATCCTCCCCCCGCCACCTCCCTGCCTTAGTTCCGACATTTTTCGGCGCTTTCTCCGCATCCGCACCAGCCTAGCCCATTTCGCGGCCGCCGCGTCTTAGGAAAGACCGCGGCTTCAGCCGCGGCCTAGCGGTGCGCCGCACATACGCCCAGCAATTGCTATCAAACCACCCAGAATTTCCCAGAATACCCCCCCTTACCCCTGAAGGACCCCATCCTCCACCGATTAGCAACCTAGCTCAGCACTGCCAGCAAATCACCCAGCTGACAGCCCCCCAGCCTGGGTCCTGTGTCTCGGTCGGCGGTCATCTTGGTACACCCCAGAAACAGAGACACATCTCACCCCCTCTTCCTCCTCCACAACCAACTATACTTGATCCAGGGTTTTGTCCGATCGCCTTCCAGGGATCAGGAAGGAATTTTTTTCCCTGCCGCAGCACATTAGCCCAGCACGGCCAGGGTTTTTTTGCCTTCCTCTGGACCAAGCCGAGAGAGATAATTCAGTGAATCTTCCCTCCATCGTCACTTAAACACCCTCACCCCCCCCCCCAGCGACTGGCGACTATGGCCAATGAGCGATACTCTGCAGAAACTATTTGGGATCTGAGGCGATTCACCACAGTATTACCAGCCGTCACCAAAAAAGCCTTAAAAATAGAGAAACTTTTGAGGGTCGATCGACGATCGACTATCAAAAGTTTCAGCCATTCACCCCAGCTTAAGCACATATCATGTGCTTTGATCAACACAAGATCGGCAGTAAAACACTGATTAGAAATCCATGATTTCATACTACAATACGATCTAGACTGCCTCTTTATTACAGAAAGCTGGCTCTCAGCCGACTGCAACACCATTCTCGGAGAACTGGTGCCAGAAAACTATCGTATTATAACGGAAAACAGAATAGGGCAAAGAGGAGGAGGCCTGGCGGTGATCCACAAGATTCACCTTGCAATCACTAAGCCAGTCCTTCAAAATCCTCTTCCATTCATGGAAACCCTTACTCTTCAATTGCAAACAAACCCCCAGGAGACTGTCCACATTCTTCTTTGCTATAGGCCACCCGGACCAAAATCACAGCTTCTACCATCATTGACAGAGTTTTTCTCCACTTATACCCTTAACAGCAAACACCTTTTGCTGCTCGGGGATTTCAATCTCTGGGCCAACTCCTCACAGGATCCCGTTGCCGACGCCTGTATTGATCACCTGGAAGGATTAGGGCTACAGCAACTAGTATGTGGGCCCACACATGCTTCAGGTCACACGCTCGACCTAATTTTCAGACAAAATCTGAAAATAAGCATTTTGGAAAATGAACCATTGCCATGGACTGATCACCATGCAATTAAATTCACGATCTCCAAAATACCCCCATTGATAAAAATACCCAAGCCGGTGACAATACACTGGACTAGATCTCAGAAGAAGCTCCATTCGGAACTCTTCAAATCTACCTTGGGAAATCAAATAAAATCAATCCATCCACATCAAACAGCCTCAGATACACTGGAGGCCATAAATGCAGCCCTATTACAGTCGGCCGACTTAGTAGCACCGAAACGCAAAGCACGTATCCGGAAAAACAAGTCCGGCTGGTTCAACAACCAGCTGTCGCTACTGAAGCAAGAGCACAGAAGGGCGGAAGCCGCCTGGAAAATAAGTGCTTCAGAGGAAAACCTCATCATCTACAAGGCAATAACAAGAACGTACCATAAAGAAATCTTCAAAGCCAAGAAACATCATTTTTCTATGGCTATCAACAGCGCCTTAAACCGCCCCTGCGAACTCTTCAAGATGGTCACCCAGACCATGAATCCAGGATGCCTTGAAGCCCCCAATTCAGATACCCAAGAATTCTGCAATGAATTGTCGGATTTCAATTGAGGGAATCCGGGAAAGCATTCGGCAAAACAATACCCCCCTCAACCCCCCCCTCAATCAACCATATAACACCCATGAAAACTTTCCACAATCAGCAAAGTTCACTCTGGAACCCACCTCCATCGATGCCACAAAAACTATCATTGGTACTTTGCGAAACAGCACAGCACCTAATGATATTATCCCCACTAAACTGCTGAAGGAATGTGCCGACATCCTGGCACCACCTATCATGCAGCTTATAAACCAGTCATTTAAGGAAGGCATAGTACCCTCCTTGCTGAAAGAGGGTACAATCCAGCCCATCCTGAAAAAACCTACCCTGCACCCCAAGGACCCAACTCACCGCTGTCCCATAACATGCCTAAACATTCTCTCCAAGGTAATGGAGAAAGTAGTGGTACAACAGCTGCAACAGTATCTAGATACCCATAATCTACTTGATCCACTTCAATCAGGTTTCCGTCCCGGACACGGGACAGAAACAGCATTACTCAAAATATGGGACGACGCTCTTGAGGCCGCATACGAAGGAGAATCTTGTCTCCTGGTTCTGCTGGACCTAAGCGCAGCCTTTGACAGGGTAGACCACAAACTTTTACTGACGCGGCTGGCTGAGGTAGCCAGAGTCGCAGAAGGAGTTTTACCATGGTTTTCCTCCTTTTTGGAAAACCGATCACAAACAGTGAAATTGGGACCTTTTATGTCTGAAAAGCGCACGGTCTCATGTGGAGTCCCCTAAGGATCCCCCCTGTCACCGGTGCTGTTCAACATCTATCTTCGCCCTCTCTTTGAAATCATCAGTAGCCAAGAACTACTCTATCACTCATATGCAGACGACACGCAACTGTATTTTCGCATCTGCAACAAAAAGGATTATCATCTCAGTTTAGAGAAATGTGCCTCTGTAACCACTAGCCGACCGCGCACCGCCGTTCTACGTTGGCAGGTCGGCTCGGCTGGGCGAGAGCACGTAGTATAACGTCCTCTCTCTCAGCTGCCACTAGGGGCGCGGGCGTGCCCCCGCTCGCCCCCAACTCCCGTGCGTGTGCCCGGCGGGCGCGATCGCCGCCGGGCACACGCGATCGCTCGGTACAGATCGGGGGCCGGGAGCTGTGTGTGAACACACAGCTCTCGGTCCTGTCAGCAGGGGAAATGCTGATCTTCTGTTCATACAATGTATGAACAGAGGATCAGTGTTTCCCCTAGTGAGGCCACCCCCCCCCCACAGTAAGAACACACCCAGGCATACTTAACCCCTTCCCCGCCCCCTAGTGTTAACCCCTTCACTGCCAGTGGCATTTTTATAGTAATCCAATGCATTTTTATAGCACTGATCGCTATAAAAATGCCAATGGTCCCAAAAATGTGTCAAAAGTGTCCGCCATAACGTCGCAATACCGAAAAAAAATCGCTGATCGCCGCCATTACTAGTAAAAAATATATATTAATGAAAATGACATAAAAATACCCCCTATTTTGTAAACGCTATAACTTTTGCGCAAACCAATCAATAAACGCTTATTGCGATTTTTTTTACGAAAAATATGTAGAAGAATACGTATCGGCCTAAACTGAGGAAAAAAAATGTTTTTTTATATATTTTTGGGGGATATTTATTACAGCAAAAAGTAAAAAATATTCATTTTTTTCAAAATTGTCGCTCGATTTTTGTTTAATAGCGCAAAAAATAAAAAACGCAGAGGTGATCAAATACCACCAAAAGAAAGCTCTATTTGTGGGAAAAAAAGGACGCCAATTTTGTTTGGGAGCCACGTCGCACGACCGCGCAATTGTCTGTTAAAGCGACGCAGTCCCGAATCGCAAAAAGTACTCTGGTCTTTGGGCAGCAATATGGTCCGGGGGGTAAGTGGTTAATAGAAAACTGGATGACTAAGAGTTATCTTAAACTCAACAGTTCCAAAACAGAACTTCTCCTGTTTTACGCCAGTCGTAAGAGTCAACTAGCAACAACCTTGACACCTCCGCCCATTCTGGGCCAAATCATCAGCCCTAGCTCCAAAGTCAAAAGTCTCGGGGTCATCTTCGACACCTACATGACAATGGATGCACAAATAGGGTCAGTAGTCAGCGGATCTCACCATCTGTTACGCCTACTATGCAGACTTATTCAATTTATCCCCAAAGACGACGTAGCAGTCGTGGTGGGAACAATTGCGAACTCCAGACTGGATTATGCAAATGCCCTTTACCTCGGACTCCCAAAGTACCAAATCTCTTGTCTGCAAGTCGTTCAGAATACGGCCGCCAGACTTGTGACTGGGAAAAAAAAACATGGGAATCAATCTCACCTTCGTTGAGAACCCTTCACTGGCTGCCAGTAAAGGACAAAATTGCTTTTAAAGCACTCTGTCTGACCCATAAGTGCATCCATGGGAAGGCTCCGCAATATCTTTGCGACAAGATAGAACCCCACAATTCCAATCGCGTCCTGCGATCCACCGACCAAAATCTGGTCAAGGTACCCATAGCCAGATACAAGTCCAAAGGAGAAAGAAGGTTTGCTTTCCAAGGTCCCAGACTATGGAACGCTTTACCAACCAGCATTCGGTTGGAGGAAAACCACCTGACCTTCAGAAGACAGATTAAAACTGTGCTCTTTTGATGTCTAGAGACAGGAACAACGAGCGCCCAGAGGCGATTTAGTTCGCTTGTGCCGCGCTATATAAGTTTTTCATTCATTCATTCATCCCTGCCTGTGGTATTAATATGAGCAGATCTCTGCTTGTAGGAATTAATATGAGAACACCAGCTTTACGTAGCTTTAGGTGCACACTGTGCAGAGGAAACAGACAGTACACCATGTGAAAGTACTTGCAGAATGATCCCCTGCTTGTGGTATTAATATGAGCAGATCCCTGCCTCTAATATGAGAAACACCAGCTTTACATAGCTTTAGGTGCACACTGTGCAGAGGACACAGACCGTACACCACGTGAAAGTACTTTTCAAAGTATCAAAGCGTTTGATCACGAAACATGTCAGTCATGGCTAATTTCTATCTCCATAGTCTGCCACTGTAGTTGAGCCTTGTCCATGTCCTGCACCAGGCTCATCCTCGCCTCATCTACATGCTTGTATCAGCATTGCTACCATCGTCACGCCTCCCATTGGTCCAATCATTGTTTTGGTTGACGTCATTGGAGCGCGCCTTGCTCCCCATTGGACGGCTTCCCGGCGACGCTGCACGTGCGTCAGGGACCCTTTCACTGTAGTGCGGCTCCGGTTATCGGGCTTTGATACAGGTTTGCCTGTCAGTACCTGCATCCGTGCGAGTGTGGATCTCATCCCCTTCAGGATCACCTCGCCAGCTCTGGGTCCCTCAGGTCACGTGCCCCTACAACATCTTGCCGCAGTAGGCAGGCTGCCCTTTCTGACAGGTACTGTCGAGCCGTTACATTACATTTGCATCTCCTATTTGGATTTTGACGGTTATTGTGATGAAAATGTGACAGGACAACCTAGGTTATTCAGGACTAATGTTAACCCTTCTATCACAGACTCCTCAGTGGCATCCCATTGGATTATGCATTTAATTCATTACTAATTTTATATTGATTTTATATATAATTTATTTTATATATATTATTGTGTGCCCAACATTATTGTGTGCCTAATTGTATGCAATATCTATGTCAATTGATTACACTATAAAGTTGTATGTCTTTTTTCCATTGAGCGCTGCTTTTTTGTTGTTGTATAAATATATATATACAACACCTGGGATGCATATATATCCTCTACACACTGTGGCCCAGATTCTCTAAAAAACGCCTATCTTTAGGCGGGCGTAGCGTATCTCAGATACACTACGCCGCCGTAACTTAGAGTGGCACGTTCCGTATTTAGAAACATCTTCCGCTCTAAGTTACGGCGGCGTAAGCCCGCCTAATTCAAAGTAGGCTGGTAGGGGGCGTGTTGTATGTAAATGTTATGTGACCCCACGTAAATTACGCTTTTATCGAATGGCGCATGCACATGCATGCTCAGTATCACGTTGAATTTTCAAATTAAATTGCGCCCGCTCAATGCCTAGTCGACGTGAACGTAACTTACGTCCAGCCCCATTCACGGACATCTTGCGCAAACGACGTAAAACGTGAAAAATTTGACACTGTTCCGACGTCCATACCTAACATTGGTACGCCTCATGTACGCCTCATAGAGCAGGGGTAACTTTACGCCCAAAAAAGCCTTACGGAAACTACGTAAAAAAATGTGTCGGCCGCACGTACGTTTAAGACTCGGCGTAAATAGCTCATTACCATATTCAACTCGTAAATCGACGGAAGCGCCACCTAGCGGCCAGCATAAATATGCAACTTAGATACGACGGCGTAAGAGACTTACGCCAGTCGGATCTAAGACAAATCAATGCGTAACTGATTCTAAGAATCAGGCGCATAGATACGACGCCTCACACTCAGAGTTACTCTGAGTAACTCAGATTCTCGTAGGAGATACGCCGGCGTAACTCCTACGAGAATCTGGGCCTGTAACTCTAACGGACTAGCCTGCCTGCCTGCTCTATCTAACTGCAAAACATGACACTCTCTCTCTCTCTCTCTGTCTCTCTCGTCTCTGTAAACCACTGCAACACACTACACAAGGCTGCCAGGGAGTCGGCCTTATATAGTGTGTGGCATGTACTAAACCCCCTGAGCCATAATTGGCCAAAGCCATCCTGGCTTTGGCCAATTATGGCTCTCCGTTTTTTGCAAGCTGTGATTGGCCAAGCATGCGGGTCATAGTGCATGCTTGGCCAATCATCAGCCAGCAATGCACTGTGATGCTGCAGTGAATTGTGGGCCGTGACATGCCACTCGAATTTGGCACGAACGGCCCATAACGTTTGTTATTTGACGAACGGTCGAACATGGGTTAGACTCTAACATGAAGCTCATCCCTAATATTCACACTGTTGTATAATAGGCCTTGTCATTACATACATATATTCTTACCTAACTTATAGTATTTTTAACACACAAATGGATCCATGCACATTTATATTTTCATTTTAGTTGTTTGATATTTACACATTTATATGGATTCCTTATAAAGTGTATTGATTTGATATATCTTATGGTGACTTTGAGGTTTCGGGGTTAAATCTCTGAAATCTTTGAGGCTAACCCACACACACAGATGATTGTTGTCACAGATCAAGTACTGGTCATTTCATTTGCTGATTAACTTTGATTCATCAGTGGCCAGCATTGATCACATGTCTTTGAAGGATTACTATATATTTGAAATGATGTTTTATATTAGCTATGACTAAGCACTAGTTGATGGTGCGAAACGCGTCAGATGCTCATCCCTGTATGTTTTGCTGTGATCTGTAGTTCATTTATCCTTTTAAAATAAAGACAACCATCAAGGTTTTTTTGGAGTGCGGCTGTCCATACTTTCTTTTCTACTAAAAGTCTTTTATGACAGCTGTGAGACGTTCCATCCTAGGGATATCTGCAATGGCTGATAGGAATTGTGAAAAAGTAGGAGGAATAGTAGCCTGCCAACATTGCGATATAACACGCTTGGCCGCCAGTAAGATGAAAGCCATTAATTTGCAAAGATTTTCAGGAATTTTTTGGAGAGGTAATCCCAGTAGGAGATGCATGGGTTGAAGGGGATGGGGACTTCCAAGAGTTTCTGCAGGAGATCATGAACCTGCGACCAGAAGGGAATAATTACAGAATATATGGTAATGGGTACCCAGAGAGGAGCCACATCTCCAGCAATGGCTATAGGGTGACAATTTTTGAGCCTCTAAGGCCTTGTACACACGACCGGATCTGTCCGCTGATACAGCAGACAAGCTCGGTCGTGTGTACGGCCGACCGGACAGGTCACCGCGATGTCTGTCCGTGCGGATTTCTGTCTGATGGTGTGTACAACCATCAGACAGAAATCTCCGGGCGGACATGTCCGCTGAAAACGGTCCGGCGGACCGTTTTCAGCGGACAATCCGCTTGTCTGTATGGGGGCCTTAGAATTCCGGTGTCCTATACCAAAACGTTCATATTTTGACGTCTCTCTGAATCACACTTCTAGAAACCTTGGAAGTGGCTTCCCAGATCCTCTCCCACTCACCCATGGAGATAGACCTTTGTAGTATTTGGGACCATTTCCTCATGTAGGAATGACTATGTTCAGTGAGGGGAGGAGCCGTCAGGGCCGGCGCTACCAATAGGCAGTGAGTGAGGTGTTTAATTTGTGCTACTGCTTTCTGTGCAAACTGCGCTCCCAGCACTGCTAGGTCCAACGCTTGCTGCAGAGTATCTCTGCTGAAGAGAGCGAGGGGGGTGAGGGGGGGGGGGGTTCATGTGCAGGGGACAGTGAACCTGTAAAACAGCCTGCCTGGGTGTTCTCTCCGCTCCTGTGTTATTCCTCCTTCCCCCGCTGCCGCTCTCATCCAGCAGGTAGAGAAGACACAATGTACGAGCAGAAGGCAAGAGTTTGTCAAACTCTTTAAGTTAAAAGGCCTGTGATTGGTTGCTAGGGGCGGTCCTAGCAACAAATCATCTCTGTTAAATGGAGAGTTGAACATCTCCCGCCCTCTGCTCGGACATGCCATGCTCTGTCTTCTACCTGCTGTGTGAGGTAAGGGGGGCAGCTGTGTGGAGGAGACTATTATACAGGGAGGGGGCAGCTGTGGAGGAGACTATTATACAGGGAGGGGCAGCTGTGTGGAGGAGACTATTATACAGGGAGGGGGCAGCTGTGGAGGAGACTATTATACAGGGAGGGGGCAGCTGTGGAGGAGACTATTATACAGGGAGGGGGCAGCTGTGTGGAGGAGACTATTATACAGGGAGGGGGCAGCTGTGTGGAGGAGACTATTATACAGGGAGGGGGCAGCTGTGTGGATGAGACTATTATACAGGGAGGGGGCAGCTGTGTGGATGAGACTATTATACAGGGAGGGGGCAGCTGTGTGGAGGAGACTATTATACAGGGAGGGGGCAGCTGTGTGGAGGAGACTATTATACAGGGAGGGGGCAGCTGTGTGGAGGAGACTATTATACAGGGAGGGGGCAGCTGTGGGGAGGAGACTATTATACAGGGAGGGGGCAGCTGTGGAGGAGACTATTATACAGGGAGGGGGCAGCTGTGGAGGAGACTATTATACAGGGAGGGGTCAGCTGTGGAGGAGACTATTATACAGGGAGGGGGCAGCTGTGTGGAGAAGACTATTATACAGGGAGGGGGCAGCTGTGGAGGAGACTATTATACAGGGAGGGGGCAGCTGTGTGGAGGAGACTATTATACAGGGAGGGGGCAGCTGTGTGGAGGAGACTATTATACAGGGAGGGGGCAGCTGTGTGGAGGAGACTATTATACAGGGAGGGTGCAGCTGTGGAGGAGACTATTATACAGGGAGGGGGCAGCTGTGGAGGAGACTATTATACAGGGAGGGGCAGCTGTGGAGGAGACTGTTATACAGGGAGGGGGCAGCTGTGGAGGAGACTATTATACAGGGAGGGGGCAGCTGTGTGGAGGAGACTATTATACAGGGAGGGGGCAGCTGTGTGGAGGAGACTGTTATACATGGAAGGGGGCTGTGGAGGGGACTGGTATACAGGGAGAGGGGCTGTGGAGGGGACTGGTATACAGGGAGGGGGGCTGTGGAGGGGACTGGTATACAGGGAGAGGGGCTGTGGAGGGGACTGGTATACAGGGTGAGGGGCTGTGGGGGAAACTGGTATACATAGAGAGGGGCTGTGGAGGGGACTGGTATACAGGGTGAGGGGCTGTGGAGGAGACTGGTATACAGAGAGAGGGGCTGTGGAGGAGACTGGTATACAGGGAGAGGGGCTGTGGAGGAGACTGGTATACAGGGAGAGGGGCTGTGGAGGAGACTGGTATACAGAGAGAGGGGCTGTGGAGGAGACTGGTATACAGGGAGAGGGGCTGTGGAGGAGACTGGTATACAGGGAGAGGGGCTGTGGAGGAGACTGGTATACAGAGAGAGGGGCTGTGGAGGAGACTGGTATACAGGGAAAGGGGCTGTGGAGGAGACTGGTATACAGGGAGAGGGGCTGTGGAGGGGACTGGTATGCAGGGTGAGGGGCTGTGGAGGGGTCTGGTATACAGAGAGAGGGGCTGTGGAGGAGACTGGTATACAGGGAGAGGGACTGTGGAGGAGACTGGTATACAGGGAGAGGGGCTGTGGAGGGGACTGGTATGCAGGGTGAGGGGCTGTGGAGGGGACTGGTATGCAGGGTGAGGGACTGTGGAGGAGACTGAGGTTCAAGGAATGAGGCTGAGGAAATAAACAAAAAACCTGGGATGGAACCCTTAGCAAGAAAGGTCACCCCCAGGGAAGAGGCTACTGTTGGTAAATCAAGGTCTATACTCAGAAGAAACAATTAATCTTTATAATTTATTAAGTATGAAGATACTACAAAACATGATGGAAAATATAAATAGTGTACTGAGACATGAAAAACATGGCTGAGTTGATGAGTAAAAAGGTATGCTACCGCGAAGGCAGTATAGTTGATGTCAGACTCACAAACAAAAAAACATATAACAAACATGTAACAATTAAAAGGCTGAGGACACTGATGTAATGGGGGAAAGACGTAATTGATGACATTGGGGAACTTGGATGCAAAGAGGTCCGTGATGTAAAGCAGGCACTGTATTGCAAAGGGGTGCTGTATTGCCACTCTTTGTCTTCAGGCTGGTTCCAGAGGCGCAGGTGGCTGAAGAAATAGGTGGAGAGGTGACACAAAAAAACTCCACCCCCGCCGCATACATGGGCAGGGCAAAAGGGGTGGAGCTAATGGGGGCGGCAAAATTAGGTTTTGCCTAGGGTGTCAAAAATCCTTGCACCAGCCCTGGGAGCCGTATGTAAAATTTTAAATACAGTGGATATCTGGCGGGGTTCATACTAGCCTCTAGAACACAACATTTAAAATTCAATAGGTATGCCCAGAGTCAGCTGTGGGGTTCTAGAGGTGAACAAATGTTTAATCTAAAGAAAGGAGTAAAATAGTTTTTGGGATCTTACATTTAGATTGTAAATCCGTGAAGGGAAGTAGTTTGCGTGTCACTGGATGTACTAAATGTCGTAATTGGAATATGCCTGCTTGTGTCCACGGCAGCATAGAATGATAAAATAAGCTGTCAGGGATTTCCGGATTAAAGAGGATGTTTACTAGAGGTGAGCAAGGGGATGACGGGAATATTTACTGGAACAGCGCTTCCAAATTAAAAGTGTAAATAGCATTGGGTTTAAACAGACCTTGCATAACTGAGAGATACATTTGTCAGATGAGGGCCATAACATGCAACCTGGATGGGCAGAAACTGTATTCCCCATCTCAATTTCTGACCATCTGTTTGGAGAGTATCTGAAATAGGGATTAGCTTTGAGTTTGAGTCAAACTCATGTTCGACTTGAACATTGCCTGTTCGGCGAACAATTTGGGGTGTTCGCGGCAAATTCGAAAAGCCGCAAAACACCCTGTAAAAGTCTATGGGAGAAATCTAAAGTGCTAATTTAAAAGGCTAATATGCAAGTTATTGTCCTAAAAAGTGTTTGGGGACCTGGGTCCTGCACCAGGGGACATGTATCAATGCAAAAAAAGTTTTAAAAACTGAAGTTTTTTCGAGAGCAGTGATTTTAATAATGCTTAAAGTGAAACAATAAAAGTGAAATATTTCATACCTGGGGGGGGGGGGGGGGGTAAAGTATGCCTGTAAAGTAGCGCTGGTTTCCTGTGCTTAGAACTGTCCCTGCACAAAGTGTCATTTCTGAAGGAAAAAAAGTAATTTAAAATCACTCACGGCTATAATGAATTGTCGGCTCCCGGCAATTCAGAGAAAAGTCATTCATAAACAGTGGCGGCCCGTCCATAGGGGGTGCCCGGGCGGCGCCCCCCTCCCCCAAGTCAGTAAAAAAAAAAAACTATTTTTTTTTATTTAAACATGTCCCTGTGCAAAAAAAAGCAAAAAAAGGTCCCTGTGTGCACTGCGCCCGGGCACTGGGCGCCGGGTGCAGTGCAGTACGAGTAGCGCCACGTTAAAAGATTGCAGACGAGGCGCTACATTGGCAGGCAAAATATGCCTTTTTGGCTATGCCCATCGCGCCACTTGCTTCCGGCGCGATGGACTTGTGACCAGGCGGGTGCACGGCACCCAGTGTATGCTGTGCATAGTGCCGACAACAGGAAGTGACGTCAGCACTATGCATCTCAGAGGGACGCATCAGCGTGAGCCTGCAGCCAGGTGAAGACACCTGCTCCCGATCCCCCTCTCCCTTAGTACACTTATGGAGGCAGGAATCAGGATGCAGATCACTAATGGCGTGGATGGGCACTGGAGCTGACAGTGCCGAACCTGAGCCTGAAGCTGAAGGTGAGTGTGGGGATCGGAGGTTCTCTCTCTCTCCAGCTGAGAGTTAATTTCCCCTCTCATGTCACTCTCTTGCAGCATGGCTCTGTTTGTGTTCACCCCTCCCCCCCTCCCTCCAGAATGTTCTACACTGGCTCTCCCTGTCATATCTCCCCTCTGCCTCTGCGAAGCTGCACAATGTTATCTTTTCAGTCCCACTGAGCTAGTCTCCCTGCAGCCTTTTTCTCTTGTACTTTGCCTCTTATCAGACCAGTTATCTCCCTGCAATCCCAGCATTCCAACTGCTTAGCCTAGTAATATCTATTATCTGCTCCCCCCCCCCCCAATACAGGCACAGCTGATCAGCTTCATTCCAATGGGATGTACAATTAACTCTACACTGTCCAGCAGCTGCCTTTTTACCTTGTGCCCTATATAATGTGCTCTGCACCCCTCCCCATGTAATGTGCCCTGCACCCCTCCCCATGTAATGTGCCCTACACCCCTCCCCATGTAATGTGCCCTGCACCCCTCCCCATGTAATGTGCCCTGCACCCCTCTCCATGTAATGTGCCCTGCACCCCTCCCCATGTAATGTGCCCTGCACCCCTCCCCATGTAATGTGCTCTGCACCCCTCCCCATGTAATGTGCCCTGCACCCCTATCCTACATGTACCGCCATACACTCCGCACCCATCTCCTACATGCACCGCCATACACTCCGCACCCCTCTCCTACATGTATCGCCATACACTCCTCACCCCTCTCCTACATGTACCGCCATACACTCCTCACCCCTCTCCTACATGTACCGCCATACACTCCACACCCCTCCTACATGTATCGCCATACACTCCGCACCCCTCTCCTACACATACCACCCACCACTATACACTCTGCAGAATTTGCATTCTTTGATTCTGTCCCGTATGCTGTTAGATCATGGTATTGTAAAGCTGTTTAAAGCAATGTAGAAATTTCTTAATTTTTCATTACATTATTTTTTTTTCTTGCTAAATACTCCTGACACTAGTGGAATACAGGGGCGGAGTGGGTGGATTATAAAAGGGGTGTGGCTTATGAGAAGAGGGTGTGGTCAACAAGGAGGGGCGGAGTCTGGCGCCCCCCATTCTAAAAATTCACCAGCCGCCACTGTTCATAAAAAAAAAGAAATTACGTGGGGTTCCCCCCAAATATTCATTCCAGACCCTTCAGGTCTGGATTTTAGGGGGAACTCCACCCCACATTTTAAAAAAATTACGCGGAGTTCCCCCCAAAAATCCACACCAGACCCCTTATCCGAGCACGTAACCTGGCAGGCCACAGGAAAAGAGGGGGGGGCAAGAGTGCACCCCCCCTCCTGAACCATACCAGACCACATGCCCTCAACATTGGGAGGATGGTTTGGGGGTCTGTGACCCCCACAACCCTTGCTCGGTGGTTGTGGGGGTCTGCGGGTGGGGGGCTTATCGGAAACTGGAAGACCCCTTTAACAAAGAGGACCCCCATGTGAATTGGTAATGGGGTACATTGTACCTCTACCATTTCACTAAAAGTTTAAAGAATTGTAAAAAATAAAAAAAACACACACACAGTGGAGAAAGTCCTTTATTTAAAAAAATCCAGCGGTGGTAATCCACTCTCGGTCTCCACTCCAACACTGTCGGTATCCTGCGACGGGTGATCTCCTCTCTGCTGGGGTCCAGCGATGAGAAGATCTCCTCTTTATCCAGATCCGGGATCCAGCGATGAGATTTCCATCCAGCGCACGCATCGCTTGTCTCCACCGGAGACCGCGCAGCGAATGACGTGGCTTTAGCCAGTGATTGCTCTTATGTAGGTGAGGGCGGGGCCACCCGTCACGTGACCCCGTCCCCCTCTGACACACCCGTCACATTACTGGGGAAGCCTGGGCTTTAATACCTATGGTAGAGGAGAGCTTGATAAGAATGCCCAGGTTTACCAGAGGGGTCAGAGGCTGCAAATGCGGTTGGAAAGTGCTTAGATGCAAATTTAAATAAGCCCTCCGCCTTGAAATGTCTCTTGAACCATGATCACATCTGCATTAGAGATTTGAACTTTTTCAACGCCGCCCGCAGACCCCACAACCACCGGGCAAGGGTTGTGGGGATGAGGCCCTTGTCCCCATCAACATGGGGACATGGTGCTTTGAGGGGTCACAGATCCCCAAAGCATTCTCCTAATATTGAGGGCATGTGGCCTGGTACGGTTCGGGAGGGGGGGGGGCGCTCTCTCATCCCCCCTCTTTTCCTGCGTCCTGCCAGGTTACATACTCGGATAAGGGGTCTGGTGTGGATTTTTGGGGGGAACTCCACACCATTTTTTTTTATTTGTGGTGGAGTTCCCCTTAAAACCCACACCAGACCTGAAGGGTCTGGAATGGATATTTGGGGGGAACCCCACCTATTTTTTTTTTAATTTGATGCAGGGTTCCCCTTAATATCCATACCAGACCTGAAGGGCCTGGTAATTGAATTTGGGGGGACCCCCACACTTTTTTTTATTTTTTATGAATGACTTTTCTCCGAATTGCCGGGAGCCGACAATTCATTATAGCCGCGAGTGATTTTAAATGACTTTTTTCCTTCAGAAATTACACATTGTGCAGGGACAGTTCTAAGCACGAAAAACAAGCGCTAATTCACAGGCATACTATACCCCCCCCCCAGGTATGAAATTTAAAGGAATATTTCACTTTTATGGTTTCACTTTAAGCATTATTAAAATCACTGCTCCCGAAAAAACTGACATTTTTAAAACTTTTTTTTGCATTGATACATATCCCCTGGGGCAGGACCCAGGTCCCCGAATACTGTTTAGGACAATAACTTGCATAGTAGCCTTTAAAATTAGCACTTTAGATTTCAAATGTTCAAGTCCCATAGACTTTAACAGGGTTCTAAAGTTCACATGGGGGGTGTTCGGCTCATTCCTAATCTGGAAGTCCAGGAAGTTAGAGCTCTAAAGTGGGTAGCATTATAGTACTTTATTAAATCAGGTGCCCCTAGACCCCCCCCCCCCCCTTGAGCGGGGGGCCAGAAGAACTGCGCTAGCTATTCTGTGGGAAGCGCTGTTCCATATAAAGTTTAGAAAAGCCCTATGAAGTGATTTCAATTGGGTCATTGGGAATAGTACTGGGAGGGTCTCAAAAAGATACAGTTACTTGGGGAGTATGGACATTTTTGGAATGTTGATCCTCCCAATGAGAGACAGAGGAAATTTTGTCCATGTTTTTAATAATCTATTAATGTCTATAAATAGAGGGAGGTAATTAACCTGGTAGTGTGTAGAACATGAGGGAGACAGGCGAACACCAAGGACTAGGAGCACCAGCGATATTTGAAATTTCCTTGTAAAGAGCTAAGTGTTTCTGTTGGGATATTTATAGGGAGAGCTTTGGTTTTTTGTTCGGATTGCTTTTAAAACCTAAAAAGGATGCCAAACGAGCTAAGAGTTGCATGGAGTGATGGGAGTGAGAGGTGTGGGTGCATGATCGTTAGTAGTATGTCATCCGCAAAAAGGGACAGTTTGTATTCCTGATGTCTCAACCTCACCCCCCGTATATCCGGGTAAGAGCGGACGGCTGTGGCCAAATGTTCAAGACTGAGAATAAAAAGTAAGGGGGGTAGGGGGTAGTCCTGTCTGGTACCATTACTCAGGAGAAATGACGGAGAGACATGAGAAGCCATCTGCACCTGGAATGTGGGAGTACAGTGCTTTTTAAGCCTGTATAAATGGGCTCAAAAATCCCTATCTTGTATACAACGTGGCAAACAGATCTTCCTCATTCATCAGAGAAGCAAACAGGGCTACCATATGAGGCAGTAAAACTGGGAGAAATGTTTTTTGATAGGAGTAGGGAAGCCCGTCAGGACCTGGAGATTTGTGGGACGGGAGTTGTTTAACCACTTCCCGCCCGGCCTATGGCCGATTTACGTCCGGGAAGTGGTTCTGAAATCCTGACAGGACGTCCTGCAGGATTTCATGCCGCGCGCGCGATCGGTGATGCAGGGTGTCAGTCTGACACCCTGCATCTCTGATCTCGGTAAAGAGCCTCCGACGGAGACTCTTTACCACGCGATCAGCCGTGTCCAATCACGGCTGATCACGATGTAAACAGGAAGAGCCGTTGATGGCTCTTCCTCACTCGCATCTGACAGACGCGAGTATAGGAGAGCCGATCGGCGGCTCTCCTGACATGGGGGGTTCGCGCATCAGCCCCCCCTCGGATCGCCACATGGACCACCAGGGTAGCCCACCCTGGATCACCAGGGTGGGCCAAAAAAAAAGTCTGCCAAAAAAAATACAGTCTGCAAAAAAAAAAAAAAAAAAAAAAAAAATGCCAATCAGTGCCCACAAATGGGCACTGACTGGCAATATGAGTAAATCAGTGCTGCCACCCATTGTCAATCAGTGCCACCCCACAGTGTCCATCAGTGCCACCCCACAGTGCCCATCCATGCCCAGTGCCCACCTATCAGTGCCCATCTGTGCCACCCATAAGTATCCATCAGTGCCGCCCATGAGTGCCCATCTGTGCCGCCTATGAGTGCCCAGTGCCGCCCATGAGTGCCCATCAGTGCCGCCCAGGAGTGCCCATCAGTGCCGCCTATGTGTGCCCATCAGTGCCGCCTATGTGTGCCCATCAGTGCCGCCGATGTGTGCCCATCAGTGCCGCCTATGTGTGCCCATCAGTGCCGCCTATGAGCGCCCATCAGTGCCGCATACCAGCGCCACCAATCAGTGCCACCTAATCTGTGCCCGTCAGTACCACCTCATCAATGTCCATCAGTGCCATCTCATCGGTGCCCATCAGTGCCACCATATCAGTGTCCGTAATTGAAAGAGAAAACATACTTATTTACAAACAAATTAACAGAAAAGAAAATTTCAGTCTTTTTTTAGTTGTTGCACAAAAAAAAAAAATCACAGAGGTGATCAAATACCACCAAAAGAAAGCTCTATTGGTGGGAAAAAAAGGACGCCAATTTTGTTTGGGAGCCACATCGCTCGACCGCGCAATTGCCATTCAAAGTACGACAGTGCTGAAAGCTGAAAATTGGCTTGGGCGGGAAGGTGCGTAAGTGCCTGGTATGGAAGTGGTTAATAACCCTAGTGACTTCTTCAGCAGTAATATGTGCATTAAGTCCAGAACGGTCGTCAGGGGATAGTGTGGGAAGATTTAGGGATTCTAGAAATGCGTCAAATTTCTCCTGAGTGAATTCTATAAACAATTTTATATAATTTTTTATAGAAATCTCCAAAAACCTTAGTCATAGCACGGGGGCAATAAGTGGGGTTGCCAACGGGCTGTGACAAAGTCAGGTGTAGAGGCGTGAGCGCAAGTCTAAGGATTTAATATGGTTTCGTAAAGAGGTTACAAAGCGGTGGGGGAATGGAAGTAGGTGTTTTTCAGCTTCAGATAGTTTAGCCAATAGAGACTCGATCTTGTTTAAGACAAAATCCCTAGGCAATACATTCACCTCTGAAAAAAGCCTTGTGAGCTTCCCACAAAGTGGAGGTCTCAGGCACCGAACCTTAATTGAGTTGGAAAAATTCAGTCAGTTTGTGTTGTGAATGCAATTGAACTGTAGGTGTAGTGAAAAGAGATTCATTAAAGGGGTTGTAAAGGTTTGTTTTTGTATTTTCTAAATAGGTTCCTTTAAGCTAGTGCATTGTTGGTTCACTAACCTTTTCCTTTGATTTCTCTTCTAAATGTTTTTTTTCTTTGTTTTCTTTGTCTGAATTTCTTACTTCCTTTTCTTCCTCAGTAAGCTGTTCTGGCAGACTAACCCCCAGCCAGAACAGCTCGGATGATGGGGGCAAGCTTACTGAGGAGAAACAGGAAGTGAACAATTTAAACAAAGAAAAAAAACATTTAGAAGGGAAATCAAAGGAAAACGTAAGTGAACCAACAATGCGCTAGCTTAAAGTAACCTATTTAGAAAATAAAAAACAAACCTTGACAACCCCTTTAAGGTGCCAGTGACAGTTCCTAGGAGTAGGTGCAGATAGGAGGAGATCTAAGGTTATGGTTGCGTGATCCAACCATGTGATCGGGTGTATGTTCAAGTCTACCATATGTGACAAAAAAGGGGCTGAAACAAATAAATGGTCCAGCCTTGTATAATTTATGGGGTGGAGAACAAAACATGAACTGTTTGGCAGTAGGGTGTTTCACCCTCCAAGTGTCAAACAGGTTATGGACCTTGATCTCTCTGCAAAACAAGGTGGATGTTTTTTGAACCTGGGGAAAGGGGGGTATTTTGGACGGAGACATACATGGATTAAAATCCCCTCTAATAATCATGAAAGGTTGTAAAAAAGGTTGGATTTCCTCAAAAAATTCCTCTAGGAACCTAATCTGTCCTGAGTTGGGAACATAGACATTAGCAAGAGTAAAAGAGGTGTTCATGTGATCACAGTTCAGGAGAACATATAAGAGGATTTAATACGTATGGTAGAGGAGCACTTGATAAAAATGGCCACTTCAGGCCGAGTACTCACGAGCAGACATGTCCGATGAAACCGGTCCGCGGACCGTTTTCATCGGACATGTCTGCCCGGGGACTTCTGTTCGATGGCTGTACACACCATCGAACAGAGGTCCGCGCGTAAACAATACGCGGGGCGTGTCCGCGGTGTCGCCGCGTCGATGACGCGATGTCGCCGCGACAATGACGCGGCAACGTGGGCGGCCTGCCTTTAAAATGCTTCCACGCATGCGTCAAAGTCATTCGACACATGCGAGGGATGGCGGGCGGCCGGACATGTACGGTAGGTCTGTACAGACGACCGTACATGTCCGGGCGGACAGATTTCCAGCGGACTGTTTTAAAGCAAGTCCAGGAAACAGTTGTCCGCTGGAAACCTGTCCGATCCGCCCGAAAATGGTCCGCTCGGGCCTACACACGGCCAAACATGTCTGCTGAAACTGGTCCGCGGACCAGTTTCAGCAGACATGTTTGGTCGTGAGTATGGGGCCTCAGTTTTACCAGAGGGTTCAGAGGCTACAAATGCGGTTGGAAAGTGCTTAGATGCAAATTTAAATGAGCCCTCCGTCTTGAAATGTCTCCTGAACCATGATCACATCTGCATTAGAGGATTTGAACTCCTTCAGCACCAGCCAACTTTTACGGATGTAGTTCAGGCCTTTGACATTACATGAGAACATACTAATGGCCATAACTGAACAGTGTGGACAAAGCACTCATTGCATTAAAATACCATAAATTGAGCAGATACCATGATGTAAAGAACTCCAAAACTATAACAATACATATAAGCAAGTAAAGTTGTAATGAGGTCGTGGAAACACAGTTGTGTTTCTTGAGTGGATCAAAAAAAAGAATCCCAAAAAGAAAAAAAAATCTGAGATGCAATAAAAATAAAAGTCAAAAATGAATACAGGATTTAAAGTAGGTTAAAAAAAATCCAGATTAGAAGAAAAACAAAAAACATAAACCATGTAGGTATAGGGCCCAAGGAAATTGAGCTCCTCAGGGGACCATGGCCAGAGCCTGAGACCACGTCGAGGGGACATGACAGCCCGCAAGATCCAACTTACCGGCCTCGGTCCAATCCGAATAGCGTGTATACAAGGTAACTGTTCTAAGGGTGGTTCTCGCACGGTGCACAACAAGGATGGAGTCTAGACTCTGAGCCCAGAGTCTTAAGACACAGGTGTGGAGAACAGGAATGCGGTGTAAAATTAAAACACAGAGGCAGTTCAAAAGCCAGACTCAGGTGGGACCTTTAGCCATTTCAGCTTTTTGAGGGGTGAAAGAGGTGTTCCGAGATCTCCGACGAACTGGGGTCCAGATCTTCCCCAGAGTAGAAAGTGGCCTGGGTACTGGAGCTTGTACTTGTAAATCATCTTCAGGGATAGGGGGGAAGACCCAGATTTCTAACGAGAAGTCTAATATTCTTGAAGATCTCTCATGGAATGTTGCGATCCATCCTTGGTCACTGTCAAGCGGAAAGGAAAGCCTCAACGGAACAGGACCTGGTGAAGTTGTAAATGAGCTGTAACAGGCCACAGGTTGCGTTGTTTGGCCAATGTGATGGGAGATGAATCACTAAAGATTAGAATTTTTGCAACCCTAGATCTATTGCGAGTGGTGACGATCAGGGCTTCCTTGCTCTCATAAAAACGGAAGCAAACAATGATATCCCTAGGATTGGCACCCTGAGGGGAGCTAGCGATCTGTGTGCTCTGTCAAGGTGCCAGTCTATATTAGGGATGTTGGGTGCCAGAGTGATAAAAAGAGCAAAAAGATAAGGCCAAATTTCTTTGTCAGTGATCGATTCAGGGACCCCACGGATCCGTAGGTTCTGTCGGCGTTCCCTGTTCTCAAGGTGCTCCTTCTGCATTTGCAGTTGTGACACTGCATTTTTCAGGGTAGCATTTTCATCTTCCAAAGCATGGACATATTGCACCATGTCATCAAATTTAGTTCCACAAGTGTCAGTGCGTTCCCCAAGTTGGTCTATTTCCCCTCTAAGTTCATGTGCAAGTTTGCTCACCTATTTGGCGATGTTGTGAGTAAGGCTTTGAAGCAGGGCCTATAATCTTAAATCGAGCCCCTCCACTGTCACCAATGCCGCCATTACTGATTGATCGGGTGCTTGTGGCTTAGGAGGATGCTTTTTAGCCAAAAGAGAGGGATCGACCAGCGGGAGTGCTTCTGGCGGGTCCTCAGCATCAGCCAAAGTACCCAAGACCGGGATTGTGGCCTACGGAGGAAAAAATCCATGATGAGGGAGGCGTGGAGCACGGCTTGTGACGTGTGTCTCTGGTAAATATGCCGCTGATCTCCTATCTTACCCATATATTGTCCGTGGGGCAGCCAAGTTGTTCCCAGAGCGAGTGGGTGGACTCCCGGAGCTGTGGAAGCTAATGGTGCGAAGCAGGAGCTTCGGATAGATGAAATGAGGCCAGAGCTCTAGTCTTATACATCCACCATCTTACGAGCTGCGTATGCGCCCCCCTGCCTGTTTCTGTGTGCCTGGTGTAAGAGAAGCTGCCACCGCCATGTTGTTGTAGCCTGTCTCCGGCTGGCAGGTAGAAGTCTGTCAGCTTCTGCAGTCTGAAGCAGACATTCCTCTGCTTGGACACTGTGAGCAGGTGCCTGGGCAGCTTGTGGTGTCAGGAGGGGGGGGGGAGAAGGGTATCTCTCCAATCGCTGTGGATGGTCGCTGTTAAAACCACGGATCCAGCTCTGTCACTCAGCGTTCATATAGTCCCGTGGCTGGCATTTTGTAGCTTGAATCAGGCAGATTTGAGCATTTTTGGAGTGTTTTTGTTCCCACTTAAATTAATAGAAACACATTTTGTCACACTAATATTTAAAAAAATTGTAAACTAAATTCATAAATAACTCAAAATCATCATATATAAAATAAATCATTAATATGTAATAATACATAAATAAATGCAAATTAACCCCAACCTTAAAAAAATATATATTACATGAGTGCTTATTATTATTATTATTATTATTATTATTATTTATTTTTTAACCACTTCAATACAGGGCTTTTATACCCACCTCCATACCGGGCCTATTCTGGCACTTCTCTCCTACATGTACAAATCATCATTCTTTTGCTAGAAAATTACTCAGAACCCCAAAACATTATATATGTTTTTTTAGCAGCCCTAGGGCAGTGATGGCAAACCTTTTTGAGCCCGAGTGCCCAAATTGCAACACAAAACCATATTTTTTTTTGAAGTGCCAACACTGCAATTAAACATGAATACCAAGGTTTTGGTTTAGAAAAAACAACTTGTACACTTGTCCAAACGAATTAACAGCTTTTGTTTTAAAAGTAAAACACAATGACACTGATTCACAGACACTGGCACATATTTAATGCCGCCGTAGCGTATCTCCTTTACGCTACACCGACGCAGCGCAGAGAGGCAAGCGCTGGATTCACAAAGCACTTCCTCCCAAATCTGCGTTGGGTTTCTCAGGCGTAAGTTGGCGTAAGTGGAAGTGGGTGTGAGCCATGCTAATGAGGCGTGACCCCATGCAGATGATGGGCTGAGCGCCAGACAGATACATATCGCCAACTGCGCATGCGCCGTCCCGTGGATGCATCCCACTGCGCATTCTCACAATCGCGTCGGATCTACTCCCTAATATACGCCGGATCACTGCCTACGGTGTGAACGTAACCTATGCCTAGTCATATTCACGTCCTACGTAAACTACGTAAAATACGTCGGCTTGTGTTCCCTTTGCATGGATGCTGCTGAGTTACAACTCCTTTATGGGGCATAACTTTGCGACGGACGTATGACTTTACGCACACTGCGTCGGACGGACGTACGTTCGTGAATCGTAGTATCTCTCTCATTTGCATATTTGAATAGAAAATCAATGGGAGCGCCAAATACGTCCAGCGTAAATATGTGCCCACTCTACCCCGGCGTAGGCAAGTTACGTCGGGCGGATGACACCTATTTTCAGGCGTATCTAGTTTTGTGGGCACAGCACACAGATACGACGGCACATATTTGCACTTACGTCGGCGCAAGTGCTTTGTGAATCCGGGCCAATAACAAAGCTTTCTGGCGTGTCCAAGATGGCGCTGGGAGCAGACGTGTAGTCGCTGAGCTCCCGCTCTGAAATCCTTTCCTGCCTAGATCCGTGTGTGGAACCCGACTAATCACCTCACCTTTTCTCCCCCTGGCCCCCGGGGAATGCGCCGGTCCAACAAGGGCAGCCGGACGCGCCGTCATACCGCCGCTGAGGCCACCCCGCCGAAGCTTGGGCCTACACTGCAGGCCTCTACACGCCGCATGGCGTCTCACGTGGACCCCCCGCGGGACGAGTCGATCCAGGCTGGGTCAGCAGCCTTTGAGGCACTCATGGCGGCGATCTCCACCTGCCAGTCCACCCTCACGGTCAAGATCGACCACGTCCAGGCGGAAACGGCGCTCATACGCCGTGACCTAGATTCTTTCCGTGACCGCGTGTCGGAGGCAGAGAGACGGGTCTCGGACCTGGAGGATATCCAGAGGGACCACCACACCGACATCCAGTCGCTAAAGGCCAGGGTGAAGGTCCTAGAGCACAGAGCAGAAGACGCCGAGAATAGAAACCGTCGCAACAACCTGAGGGTCCTCGGCCTCCCGGAGGGGGCGGAAGGTACAGACCCGGTCGCCTTCATGGAACAGATCCTCCCAGTCCTCCTCCCGGGCGCCCGATTCTCCCCCCACTACTCCATTGAGAGGGCCCACCGCATACCGGCGACCAGGGGCCCGGTGGGAGCCCCCCGCGCACCTTCATCTTCAAGCTCCTCCACTACCGCGACAGGGACACCGTTCTCCGGGCTGCGCGTCTGCAGGGGGAAATCAAATTCCAGAACGCCAGGATCCTGATATTTCCGGATTACTCGGTGGACACACAGCGCCAGCGTAAGTCATTCGACCATGTCCGTGCCATGCTTAGAGACCGCGGTGTTAAATACAGCATGCTCTTCCCCGCAAGACTCCGAGTACAAGATGGAGAGAGGGTACACTTCTTCACCTCCCCGAGGGATGCTGCGGCCTGGGCCGAGTCCCTGCCGCGTTGACTGAGAGGCAACACTTATTCTCCTGCACCCTTCACCGGATGACTGTGAGTAATCCCCCTGAGGGGACTCCCTATGGGGGGTTGGGGGTATGATCTGCCGGTCACGGGGGACTTGTCTGGCTCCCGGGCTCGGGGGCCACCCTATCCCCTACCAGGACTAGCGGGCTCGTGGACTTTTTTCCTGCCTGGATGGCGATCGCGGACCTCCTGTGCCCCAGTAACACTGTAAGGACTCTCCTCGTTATTGTGGTCCCCCCCTTTTTCCTACACTTCTGACTGCCTGCTGACCCCCTCCTTGTTCTCTCCTGCCGATGAACTCGCTACGGCTGGTGGACTCCTTCCTCATCCCCCCTCCTTATTTTTCTCCCCCCCCCCCTATTTTTACCTTCTGCTGACCCCCCCCGTTTTATTTTTATTTTTCTCTGGGAATGGGGGTGTCCCCCCCCCCATCCGTGGGGGAACTGATCTACCACTGTTTGCCTTACCTCCCCGTTGGGAGTTTTGGTCCTTTTATACCTAAGTACTGCGCCCCCGGGGCTCCGGGTGTTCCACACACTTTATCCTTCTGCGGATACTCAGGTTCACTGACTGTTTTGTTAAACAAGAGCGGGTAGCCGCTTGTTCACTGCCCTTGTATCCAGCCTGAGGGCTGGGGTCTGTTTTGGGATGCAAGCTCTCCTCCATGTTGGGGGGGTGGCGGGGTGGGGGGGGGGGGGTGGGGGGGGGCCAGTTGGCGCCCTGTTATGTTTTATAGTTATGTGTTATATGACAGTACTGTTTTTTTTCTTTCTATTGATTGCTATGAAGGTGGATCGGGACCCTTCCTTTGGCCAGACTCTGGCCGGGGTGAACGGTCCAGGCCGTACATGTGTAAACGTTCCTTTTGTGATCTTCTCGGGGGGGGTACCATGGCCACTCTTGATGTCCTCTCCTGGAACACACGGGGCCTCAACTCACCGATTAAACGGTCTCTCGTTTTTCAATTTATTAAAAAGCACAGCCCCCATGTTTGTGTGTTGCAGGAGACGCACCTGGTGGGTAGCAGGACACTTAGTCTTAAAAAACCTTGGGTGGGCCACCATTATCACTCAACGTACTCCACCTACGCCAGAGGGGTTAGTATCCTGGTGCTTAAATCACTTCCCTTCAAACTCCTAGATTTGGTCCTTGACCCAGACGGCAGATTCGTGCTGGTTCACGCCCTGATCTACAATCTTCCGTGGGTCCTAGTGGGTTTGTATTTGCCCCCTCCTGCCTCCCTGGGGGTCCTGGGAATACTTGCGGCCAAGTTGGCGCAGTTTCCCTGTGACAATGTGGTACTGATGGGTGATTTCAACCTGGTCCCGGACACTGGTATGGACAGGTTCACCTCATCGGGCACTACTCGCCAGGGATTGGCGGAATGGGCGGACACGTACGGGCTCACGGACGCATGGCGATGGAAGAACCCGGATTCTCGGGCCTTCACCTGCCATTCGGCTACCCATAGATCCTTCTCTCGAATCGACTTGGCATACGTCGGGGCGCCGGTTCTGCCCAGGGTACGTGACATCACTATTCTTCCTCGCGGGATTTCGGACCACGCCCCCCTGCTTCTCTCACTGACTCTGACGACCGACCCGACCGACACTCTCTGGAGGCTCTCCAGATTCTGGGTCTCTGACCCGGAGGTGGAGCCCAGGTTCCATGACACCCTCCGCGCCTTTTGGGTGGACAACCCAGGCACGGCGGCGGAGACCGTGGTGTGGGATGCCTTTAAGGCCTCCTCCCGGGGTCACTACCAGTCAATCATAGCGGGGGTCCGGAGGGAACGAAGGGCCGAGCTCACTAATGCAGAGGGAGAGGCGGTTAGACAAGAAGCTCTGTATGTTTGCACCCGCGAGCCCCACCATTACTCCCGCCTCCAGTCCCTGACGCAGCAGGCTGTTCTTCTACGGACGGCCCTGACACAGAAAAAGCTACTTTACCAGTCTCAGCGCATTTTTGAACAGGGGGAGCGGACGGGGAGACTTTTGGCCTGGCTCTCTAGGGAGCAGTCGGGTCTGTCCGCCATTGCACAGGTCAGGGACGGGGAGGGGACCCTCCATTCCACTCCACGGGAGATCAACCGATGCTTCGCTGATTACTATCAACGCCTATATAGCTCCAAAGTGGCATATGATCTACCCGATCTCTTGAACTACCTGGAGGAGGTGGACGTCCCTGTTCTCACTCCCTCTTCTGTGCGCAAACTAGACGCTCCATTCAAGCTTGAGGAGATACACGTCGCTCTAAAGATGATGCAGACGGGGAAGACTCCGGGACCGGATGGGTTCCCGGTGGAATTCTTTAAGGCTCATGAGGAGGACCTGGCCCCTAGACTAAAATCCCTCTTCTCCTCGGCCCAGGAGGCGGGAGGACTCCCGGACTCGATGTGCGAGGCGGTAATTGTGGTAATCCCTAAGGCCGGTAAGGACCCTACCCTGTGCTCATCGTACCGCCCCATCTCCCTCCTCAACGTTGATGCAAAGCTCTTTGCGAAGATCCTTGCAAACAGGCTCAACACTGTCATCACGGCCTTGGTCCATCCGGACCAGACGGGCTTTATGCCCGGTCGCGGCACCGATATTAATCTTCGCCGACTACATACTCACCTGGCGCTGGCGGGCCCTGATGACCCCGGAGTGGTGGCCTCACTCGATGCCGAGAAGGCTTTCGACTCGGTGGAGTGGGGCTATCTCTGGGCGGTTTTGTCGCGATTCGGTTTTGGTCCCCGTTTCCTGTCCTGGATACAAATGTTGTATGCTCACCCCAAGGCGCGTATTCGCACCAACGGGACCCTCTCTCCTTCCTTTTCCTTGGAGAGGGGGACCAGGCAGGGCTGCCCACTGTCACCGGCATTATTTGCCCTGGCTTTGGAGCCGCTAGCCGCGCACATCCGACGAGACCCGGGGGTCCGAGGGATTAAGGTGGGTCCTCTAGAGGAGAAACTCTCGCTCTATGCCGACGATGCCCTGCTATATTTGGCAGATGCCTCTGCATCCCTCCGTAATGCGCTGGCGCATTTTGAGACCTTTGGCCGTTTTTCGGGAGTGCGAATAAATTGGGACAAGTCGGTGTTGCTCCCGCTCCACCCCTCGCTGATGCGCACCGACACTCACACGTCTCTACGATGGGTGGACGAATTCACCTATCTGGGGGTAAGGGTGGGTCTTGAGTCGGGGTCATACATGGAGAAGAATATCCTCCCAACGCTAGACCACCTGACCAAACGCTGTGCGACGTGGCGTGCTCTCCCTCTCTCACCGGTAGGACGGGGAAACCTTATTAAAATGGTTATACTCCCCAAATTGCTATATTTCTTCCGCCAGACCCCTGTTATTATCCCGAAGTCTTTCTTTCGACGTCTGGACAGTATAGTAGTGTCGTTTGTGTGGGCGGGTAGCCCTCCCCGGGTTGCGAAACGCTCCCTCTATCTTCCTCTGTCCGGGGGTGGGTTGGCTCTTCCCAACTTTATTGCATACTATTGGGCGGCAGTCCTAGTGACGGTCCGGTGGTGGTTCTCTCAGCCACGACAGAACCCGGCGGTCACCCTAGAGGCGGCTGTCCTGGGATCCTACGCTGCCTTATCCAACCTGGTATTTCGGGGGCGTAAGGCCCACTCCTCCGTCACGGGGCCCATGGTGACAGTTATTCGGGTGTGGGCGACCTCCAGGGCTCGAATGTTGAAGCCCAACACTGTCTCCCCACACACCCCACTTTGGGGTAACCCTCTTCTCCCGCACCTGAACACGGTCCCCGACCCGGTGGTCTGGGCTCGGCGAGGCATCCTTACCCTCCGGCATATTATGCCGGGGGGCGTGGTTATGCCCTTTCAGGAGCTGAGCCGGCTCCACAAGGTTCCATCCTCCCTCGCTTTTCGGTATGCGCAGCTCAGGCACGCACTCGCGGCCCAATTCCCGGAACCGGTGACGCTCGAGTCGGATTCGATTGAGCGCCTCCTGATTTCGGGGGTCATGGGGAAGCCCCTTTCGTCCCTATACCTGCGTTTCACAGTGGCGTACGACACGAACACGGCGGGGGTCCTGGCCAAATGGACTGCTGACATCCCGGATCTAGACGAGGAGATTTGGGAGGAATGTGTCTCTTCCTTTCTTCCGTCTATGATTGCCTCTAGAGACCGATTCATACAACTAAAATTTTTGCACCGGGCCTACTACACCCCGCAGAGACTGGCTAAGATCTACCCCTCTAGGAGCCCCAGGTGCACTAGGTGCCTGGGGGATACGGGCTCGTTCCTTCATATGGTCTGGTCCTGCCCCGGGCTGGCCTCATATTGGGGGGGGGGTGGCGGAGGTCCTAGCGGACCGAAGTGGTGTAGAATTTGTGCTGGACCCGAAAGTGTTCCTCCTTAGCTACCTGGGCGAGGTTGAGGGGGACCGATACACCAAACTGAGCATCACCTTTGCACTATTCTATGCCAGAAGAGAGATCCTGCTTCGATGGCGGGGTACCGAGCTCCCCACAGTGTCCTCTTGGCTCGCTACGATTCATAGGGTTCTCCCACTGTATAAGTTAACGTATGAAAGCAGAAACTGTCCAGCGAAATTTGAAAAAATCTGGTCGAACTGGATTGATTCTCCCACCTTATCTGTTGATGGTCCCCCTGTGATGGCTCCTGACTGAGAGGTCTGGTGGGTGGGTGGGTGGCTGTCCCCCCCCCCCCCCGCCCTTCTCCTCGTCCCCCCCCCCTCCTCTATCCACCTCTTTCCCTCGCATCGGGTGCGGGGGGGACACCCGGGGGGTGGTTGCCTACAGGGGTGTGCCTCGAACCTGGCTACTGTATTACTTGTGGTATATGCCCCGGGAACTGTGTAACTGATCTGCTATCTTGCCATAGATGTATTATCTAGCCGCTGAAATGCTTTGACTTTGTGCAATCATGCTGTTGCCTCTGTGACTTGTACTGTCATTGATTTGTATGTGTGTTTGTCGTCTGTCTTCAAAAAATAAAAAACTTTTACTGTAAAAAAAAAAAACAAAGCTTTCTATTAAACACATTTTTTTTATTGAAAAAAATCTCAACAACTGTACTTGTGCATGTATTTTTGGATACGGATACATTTGCTGATCGCTGGTAAGGATGCCTTGGCTTTACTGATCGCTGGTAAAGATGCCTTTGCTGATCGCTGGTAAGGATGCCTTTGCTGATCGCTGGTAAGGATGCCTTTGCTGATCGCTGGTAAGGATGCCTTTGCTGATCGCTGGTAAGGATGCATTTGCTGATCGCTGGTAAGGATGCCTTTGCTGATCGCTGGTAAGGATGCCTTTGCTGGGCATTTTCAAAGATGTCTTTGCTGGGCATTTTCAAAGATGTCTTTGCTGGGCATTTTCAAAGATGTCTTTGCTGGGCATTTTCAAAGATGTCTTTGCTGGGCATTTTCAAAGATGTCTTTGCTGGGCATTTTCAAAGATGTCTTTGCTGGGCATTTTCAAAGATGTCTTTGCTGGGCATTTTCAAAGATGGCTTTGCTGGGCATTTTCAAAGATGGCTTTGCTGGGCATTTTCAAAGATGCCTTGGCTGGGCATTGATAAATATGCCTTGGCTGGGCATTGATAAATATGCCTTGGCTGGGCATTGGTAAATATGCCTTGGCTGGGCATTTGTAAAGATGCCTTGGCTGGGGATTGGTAAATATGCCTTGGCTGGGCATTGGTAAAGATGCCTTGGCTGGGCATTGGTAAAGATGCCTTGGCTGGGCATTTTTAAAGATGCCATTGCTGGGCATTTTTAAAGATGCCTTGGCTGGGCATTGGTAAAGATGCCTTGGCTGGGCATTGGTAAAGATGCCTTGGCTGGGCATTATTAAAGATGCCTTGGTTGGGCATTGGTAAAGATGCCTTGGCTGGGCATTGGTAAAGATGCCTTGGCTGGGCATTGGTAAAGATGCCTTGGCTGGGCATTGGTAAAGATGCCTTGGCTGGGCATTATTAAAGATGCCTTGGTTGGGCATTGGTAAAGATGCCTTGGCTGGGCATTGGTAAAGATGCCTTGGCTGGGCATTAGTAAAGATGCCTTGACTGGGCATTGCTAAAGATGCATTTGCTTACACAAGGGATAGAGATCTACAATGCTGTGATGGGTACAGGCACAGTATACTTTGCATAGCTACCAGACATTATTGTACATAAGCAGAGGACGAGTCTAATGATCCATTGCTGGGCATTATTAAAGATGCCTTGGCTGGGCATTATTAAAGATGCCTTGGCTGGGCATTATTAAAGATGCCTTGGCTGGGCATTGGTGAAGATGCCTTGGCTGGGCATTGGTAAAGATGCCTTGGCTGGGCATTGGTAAATATGCCTTGGCTGGGCATTGGTAAAGATGCCTTGGCTGGGCATTGATAAAGATGCCTTGGCTGGGCATTGGTAAAGATGCCTTGGCTGGGCATTGGTAAAGATGCCTTGGCTGGGCATTGGTAAAGATGCCTTGGCTGGGCATTGGTAAAGATGCCTTGGCTGGGCCTTGGTAAAGATGCCTTGGCTGGGCCTTTTTAAAGATGCCTTGGCTGGGCATATTATCGCAACATTTCACAAAAAAGGTATAATAAACTCAGATTTGTAGAAGAGCAACTCACGGTTTTGTAGACAGATACAGCTGCTGACACCGCTCTGCTGGGTCGGTCTGCAGTTCTTGTAGAATCTACAGCAGTTTCCAAAGAATCCAAAGGGCTGGAATGAAAAAACAATAATTTGTCATTGTTGTCCTTAGGCCAGGCCACCTATAATTAGGCCCAATAACAGCAATGATGGGGCGCAATGTTTCCCAATGACACCTATAATAAGGCACAATAACAGCAATGATGGGGCGCAATGTTTCCCAATGACACCTATGATTAGGCACAATAACAGCAATGATGGGGTGCAATGTTTACCACTGACACCTATAATTAAGCAGTGTCACGGTCAGGGGTTAACACTGTTCACAATCTCCCATTCCATCAACCCAAGACATCTTCCGACACTCCAACCATCCAGCAGACACAATTTATTCCATAAGAATTCCCCCCAGAATTACGAGACAGACACTCTGTGTTCTGAGTCAAATGTATGAATGCTTTAATGGTTAGCGCTCAGGTTTATATACAGTTACAAGGCATGTTTCAGTAAGCACAGGAACAATCAAACTCTCCACCCCCAACATCACTCAATGGGCTTCAATCACATTATTTTAGATAATTACATAGAGGAGTTAATTATCCCCCAGACGTTACGTCTCCGACAATAAGTGATTCACCTGTATAATACACATTTCTTTTTTTTTTTTTTATCATTCCAAGTTTATTGTAATAAACAAAAGCAAGACAGAGTAAATCAGATAGCAATACAGCTGCTCGCAGAGCAGTAATATGATGAGGAACATGGTATGGTAAGCAATAAATACTGCAAAAAGAAAGAGAAACACAACAGAAAATGACCTTTGCAAATTGGCAAAAATTCCAAACATATCCTTGTTTGTCAAAAAGTGAGGATTGCCTAGGGGCAAGAGTCACTGTCGTTTGACCAGAACAGTAGGCCTCGGCCCATATCTTTCCTCAGAAAAAAACATAAAAGATAAGCCCCAGAAGGGCAAGTACATAGGGTGGTCATAGCGAGCTATTTCCATCAAGCAGCCATTGCTATAGGCAACAATCATAGTCAGAAAGAGGTAAGAAAGAAATAGAAAGGAGGGAGAGTAAGAAGACATGGTAACAGTCAGTGTAGCGTATCTGTGTTCAGACCAAAGCGGTTTCCCAGGAACCTCTCAAGCAGACGCCTGCGATACACTGTCAGGGTATGCAGAGGAATACCTGAAAGCGACCCAAGGTTGCCATATTTTATGGAGGTGTTCTACTCGATCAGACGCCTGAGCCAGGGTCTCCTCCATGTCATGCACATCCGAGACCTTCCTGAGCCATTCAACTATGGAAGGAACCCTTTGAGATTTCCAATACAGTGGGATTAGGGATTTTGCTGCATTCAATAAGTGTCTCGTCAGAGAGTTTTTATATCTCTTCAGAGAGAAATTTGTAACATGAAGTAAGCAAGTGGCTGCATTCAGGGTAAGGCTTGTGTCAGTGATTTGTCTAAATAGCCGAATAACTTTTTCCCAGTACTGTGCAATATATGAGCACTGCCACCAAATGTGGACCAGTGTTCCCTTTTCATTTCCACATCTCCAACACGAGTCTGAAATTTGTGGGTTCCAACCATGCATTTTAGCCGGGTATTATGCCAATGAGTCATAATTTTGTATGCCGTTTCTTGCATAGCAGTACTTATCGAGCATTTATGTATCATAATACAGGCGTACCTCCATTGTTTAGGTGTGATCTCCACATCCAGCTCCCTTGACCATCTCGCTCTGAGCACATCGGCGACCCCGTGCTCCGCATTCTGTAGCCATACATAGGCCTGAGAGGTAGGTTTTACACAGCGTTTACCCTCAAGGCAGATCGACTCCAAGGCCGTAGGAGCTCTACGGCATGCATCCCTCCTGGAGGCCCCCCCTAAGTAACTACGTAATTGGAAGTATGCCCAGAGAGGCAACTGCGATACGTTCAGGTCCCTCTTAAGTGTAGCCCAATCCTTCACCACCCCGTCTTTAAAGCAATCTCCGGCTAGGAGAGGTTGCAATGTGACCTGTGATCTGAAATGTGGGTTGTTTAGACCTGGTACAAAGTCTGGGTTATCCTTCAAGGGAGTTAAAGGACCCGGTTGAGAGGTGATTGTAGGCGTTTTGGCCAGGTTATGAAGTATCTCTAAAGTGCAACCCGTAACGGGATGTGATTTAAGACTAGGCGGGCAGCCTTCCCATGTGATCCATGGGGAGTACTTGAGTGGGAGCGGGCACAGATCCGCTTCCAGCGATACCCAGTCCTTCAGTGAGCCATGGCAGTGCCAGTCAATGACCCTAGTCAGGTGGGCGGCCCTGTAGTACAACACAAAGTCAGGTAAACCCATCCCCCCACGGTCCTTAGGTTTCAACAACAAGGAGTATTTAATTCTAGACTTTTGAGAGTTCCAGAGAAACTTCAGTATGGTAGATTTCAGCGAGGTGAAAAAGGCCCGAGGATTTTTAAGGGGTAGAGTATGAAAAAGATAGAGCAGACGGGGGAGGATTACCATCTTGATGATGGCCGCGCACCCGAACCAGGAGAAACGGCCCGATCTCCACCTTTCCAAGTCCGCCTCGACGTTTTTGAGAAACAGGGGGAAGTTTTGTTTATATGTGTCCGCCAGGTTGGGCGTGAGCCACACTCCTAGGTATTTTAGAGATCTAGATTCCCACCTGAAGGAGGACGACGCCCTCACCTGGGCCAGAACGTTATCCGGTAGCGAGACACTCAGGGCTTCCGATTTGGTGTAATTAATTTTGAGGTTAGATATATACCCATATTTAGCGAACTCATGCAACAGAACTGGCAAAGACGTCACAGGATTGGTGAGGAAGAAAAGGAGGTCATCCGCATAGGCGGCGACTTTGTATTCCTTATCCGAAATCTTGATGCCCCGAATGTCTGCATTATTCCTGACCAACCTAATGAAAGGCTCCAGAGAGAGTATGAACAGAAGGGGGGATAACGGGCACCCCTGTCTAGTGCCATTCGCAATCGAGACTTTATCAGACAGTGAGCCATTAATCTTCAGTTTAGCCATGGGGCATTGGTACAACGCCAAAATCCTAGCTAACATATGAGGGCCCAGACCTACCTTCGCGCACACGGCCAGCATATAGTCCCACGCAACGCGATCGAAGGCCCTCTCCGCATCCGTAGACAGGAGAAGGCCCTCGATGTTCCCGGTTCGCGACCGCCTGCGTAATAGTAAGGCTTTATTACGTTGTCCCGCTCTTCGCGTCCCGGCATGAAGCCCACTTAATCCGGTCCGACCAGGTCCGAGAGAATGGGACTCAGCTGGTCGCTAATACCTTCGCGTGTATCTTCGCGTCAAGATTTAGAAGCGATATGGGGGCGATAGCTGGAACACTCAGTAGGGTCTTTACCTTCCTTGTGCAGCACCGTAATGTGCGCTGAGAGAAAATCGGGCGTGACTGTTCTAGGATCAGATAGAGAATCCAAAGCGGCTCTGAGAGGGTTCACCAAAATCTGTGCAAAAGTTTTGTAATAGATGGAGGTGAAGCCATCAGGACCTGGGCTTTTCCCTGACTTTAATTGCGCAATGGCAGAGGCTATCTCATCAGATGTGATCGGGCCCTCCAGAAGAGCAATGTTTGACTTGAAATAGTGGGTAGACCGCTTTTAGTTAAGTAGTCTCGGATTATCTGGGGCCTATCTCCTTCCATTCCCTCCATTCTATGCTGAGACGGCAAGTTATACAACTTCGTATAAAAATTGTGGAAGTGTCCTGCAATCGCTTCGGTAGTGACATCCAGTGTGCCATCCGGCCGCCGGATGCCATGGATGAAGTTTTTATTTGTTTGCTCCTTCAGGGCCCTGGCTAGAAGCTTCCCCGATTTATTGCCGGACTCATAATAGATCCGCTTTCTGAAAAAAGGAACCGCCTTGACCTTTCATCAAAAAGCTGTTGCAGGTCTTTCCTTTTTTTCAGAAATTCAGCAGCCGTCTGAACAGACAAAGACTGTTTGTGGAGAGTCTCAAGAAATTTTATCCGCTCTGTCAGGTTTCTAATGTTTTTTTTCTCTATCCCTTTGCGGCGGGCCCCCATCCTCATTAAATCACCACGTATCGTGCATTATGCGCTTCCAGACCATCAAGGGGTCAGCATCTGCCGTCGCGTTACGTCTAAAAAATTCGTACAGGACGCAGTCAGTTCTGTCAGAAGGTCAGGTCCGTCAAGAGGGGAAGCATTCAGTCTCCAAGCTGGAGGGCTGGGTGAGGATGCAAAGTCTCCTAGGGAAAGCGATACTGGAGCATGGTCCGAAAAGGACTGTATCCCTATGCGTGTCCCCGAGACCTCGTCAAGTCCCTCTGGGAGATAGTCAATGCAGAATGTCGGTCGTGCGGGGGGAAAATAAAGTAAAGTCCCGCCCATCTGGGTTTAGAACCTCCATACATCAATTAGTGCAAAGATTGGAGCAAGGTTTTAATGCGCCTGAGAGTCCTATACGTAATGCAAGTCTTCCATTCGATGTATCTGACAGAGGGTTGAGAGGGACATTGAAGTCTCCCCCTAGGATCAAACAACCAGAGGAGAAGCCCAATAACTCCTGGACCATCCGCTGGCAAAAAGATACATGCGCTTTGTTGGGAAAATAAGCATTGGCCCAGGGTCACAGGTGAATTATTGTATAGACCTTTCAGAACACATATCTACCCCCTGGATCAATAAGCTTTCCTGAGAACGAAGGGTGCATTTTTGTTTATCAGGATTGATACCCCCCTAGCCTTGGAGTCATCACTAGTGGCATGGTGTGCCTCTGTGAAACAGGAGTCTGTCAATCGGGGAACATGGGGGGTTATCCTCAAAAGAGATACTCCGACTTAACTGCTGTACAGTCTGTGTGTAACTTTGGAAACGATCCTCAAAAGGCTTTTTTCCAAAGTTACACAGAAGATCCGGCATGTGTAATTGAATTACACTGCCTAATTTTAGGATGCAGTACCGCATCCGCCGCTGGGGGCATTTCGAGTCGAAATGCCGTTGCTAGTATGCAAATTAGCACTTAAGGCGATCCACAAAGCTTTCTAGCTTCCTTTTTGCGCCGTAAGTGTTATTTTGCAAGTGTAAAATTAGGCTCGTTTTACAAAGTGAAAAGTTAGTAACACCTTGTAAAGGCCCATTCCAGCGACGGCATTTGGTATGCTTTCCCGAGGGAGAACTCCACGTCAATTTGTAAAAAACAAAACCGGCATGGGTTCCCCCCCAGGAGCATACCAGGGCCCTTAGGTCTGTTATGGGTTGTAAGGAGACCCCCCACGCCGAAAAATTGACGTAGGGGGTCCCCCTACAATCCATACCAGACCCGTATCCAAAGCACGCTACCCCCGGCCGGCCAGGAAGGGAGTGGGGACAAGCGAGCGCCCCCCCCCCCTCCTGAGCCGTGCCAGGCCGCGTGCCCTCAACATGGGGGGGGTTGGGTGCTCTGGGGCAGGGGGGCGCACTGCGTGGCCCCCCCCACCCAGAGCACCCTGTCCCCATGTTGATGAGGACAGACCTCTTCCCGACAACCCTTGCCATTGGTTGTCGGGGTATGGCGGGCGGAGGCTTATCGGAATCTGGGAGTCCCCTTAATAAGGGGGCCCCCAGATACCGGCCCCCCCACCCTAAGTGAATGGATATGGGGTACATCGTACCCCTACCCATTCACCTGGAGGCAAAAAGTAAAAGTTAATAAACACACAACACAAGGCTTTTAAAATATTTTATTATTCTGCTCCGGATGGCCCCCCCCTGTCTTCGTTATTAGCTCAATTACCAGGGGGGGCTTCTTCTTTCCGCTCTCCGGGGGTCTTCTCCCGCTCTCCGGGGGGGGTTCTTCTTCTTCCGCTCCCCGGGGGGGGGCTTCTCCGGACTCCGGGGGTCTTCTTCCATCTTTCTCCCCCTCTTCCGCTCTTGACTCGGCGAACCCCGGTTCTTCTGCAGCTCTCCGGTGCCCTTCTTCTTCAGCGCTGGCTGCTGCTATGTTTGTGTGTTAGCTCGATTTCAAACAGGCAGCCGGCGCGGTCTTCTGTGGCGTCAGGGTCTTCTGGTCTTCTGTTCTTCCGATGTTGCCTCGTCGCCTGTTGTCGCTGTAATGATGGAAGCGCGCCTTGCATCCCATTTATATAGGCATCACCGTCCCATCATGCTCCGCAGGTACCCACGTGGTGGTGCCTACCCACGTGCACCCACCACGTGGGTACCTACCGGAGCATGATGGGACGGTGATGCCTATATAAATGGGATGCAAGGCGCGCTTCCATCATTACAGCGACAACAGGCGACGAGGCAACATCGGAAGAACAGAAGACCAGAAGAGAAGATGACGCCACAGAAGACCGCGCCGGCTGCCTGTTTGAAATCGAGCTAACACACAAACATAGCAGGCAGCCAGCGCTGAAGAAGAAGGCACCGGAGAGCTGAAGAAGAACCGGGTTCGCCGAGTCAAGAGCGGAAGAGGGGAGAAGATGGAAGAAGCCCCCCGGAGTCCGGAGAAGACCCCCGGAGAGCGGAGAAGACCCCCGAGAGCGGAGAAGACCCCCGGAGAGTGGAAGAAGAAGCCCCCCTGGTAATTGAGCTAATAACGAAGACAGGGGGGGCCTCCGGAGCAGAATAATAAATTATTTTAAAAACCCTTGTGTTGTGTGTTTACTACATTTTACTTTTTGCCTACAGGTGAATGGATATGGGGTACATCGTACCCCTATCCATTCACCTAGGGTGGGGGGGGCCGGTATCTGGGGGCCCCCTTATTAAAGGGGACTCCCAGATTCCGATAAGCCTCCGCCCGCAGACCCCGACAACCAATGGCAAGGGTTGTCGGGAAGAGGTCCTGTCCTCATCAACATGGGGACAGGGTGCTCTGGGGTGGGGGGGCCCGCAGTGCGCCCCCCTGCCCCAGAGCACCCAACCCCCCCATGTTGAGGGCATGCGGCCTGGCACGGCTCAGGAGGGGGGGGGGCGCTCGCTCGTCCCCACTCCCTTCCTGGCCGGCCGGGTAGCGTGCTTTGGATACGGGTCTGGTATGGATTGTAGGGGGACCCCCTACGTCAATTTTTCGGCGTGGGGGGTCTCCTTACAACCCATGCCAGACCTAAGGGCCTGGTATGCTCCTGGGGGGGGAACCCATGCCGTTTTTTTCTTTGAAAATGGGCATGAGTTCTCCCTCAGGAATGCATGCCGCTGTCATTTTTTTATCCCCGACGCAACTTTAAGCCGTCGCGATCCTCAAAACTCGGCGTAACGTAACTTCGCGCATGCGCAGTACGGCCGGCGCGCATGCGCAGTACGGCCGGCGCGGGAGCGCGCCTCATTTAAATGGGACTCGCCCCATTTGAATAGGAACGCCTTGCGCCGGCGGAATTTTAGTTACACAGCCTGAAATTTCTAGATAAGTGCTTTGTGGATCAGGCACTTAGGTAGAAACTTTAAGGCAGTGTAACTTAAATTGGATTTTTTAAGTTACGTCAGGTTTTTGTGGATCTGGCCCATGATGTGTTTTAAAATGAGTTTCTTGAAGAAACACAAACTGAGGCCTACCTTTCCTGAGCTCCCTCAGTAGAGTGGAGCGCCTCTCAGGAATGTTCAGCCTTCACATTGTGGGATACAACGAACGGGTTCCGTCCAAGATCTGTGTACGCCATAGTCAGAACCCAGAGCGAGATGGACCGGAGCACACCTGCAGCAAAAAGTCACAAAACACGGGCAATGTTATAGAAATTCAGATACAGATGTAAATCAAAATCGACTATGCCATGAAAAAAGGGGAAGCTGAAGGACCAGCCAGGAGAAGAGCAAGAAAGAAAGAGAGATAAGATGTAGAGTAGAGCAAAACAAAGAGAACAACAGATTTCCCTTCCCGGGTGGAGAATCCCTCCCCGGGGCGGAGTTTGTCAGTGCGTCCACAGCCACTCAATGAGTGGGGAGGCACTGGGTGGGGGGGGTAGAGGGAGGCAGTCGACGAAACGATAGACCTGTCAACCTTACCGGTATATTCTCAAACAAATACAGTAAACCTGTGACAGGAAGTTAGGTAAATCTGTGGGTGTTGTCACTGCTGGGACATACATTTCTGCCTTGTTTAGACGATACACAGATTATTATCGGGCGACGGCTACCAACATAGACAGAGGAAGGCTAGAGGCCTTTAGAAAACTTCAGCTGTTCAGAATGAAGCAATCAAGGCCTTTATAAGTAGCCAGAGGGTTTACCACTTGGTTGCTGCGTCACTCCTAAGGCTGTGTGAACAGGAGAAGCAGTGCCAGACAGTCTCCTGATGAGGTGAGAGACCATTGGACTTTTCTGTGTGATTAAAAGTCCAAAGACTATTGTTTGTGCTGTATGAGCAGCACTGTCTATCCAGCGGTAGGCTGTGTTAGACTTCATAGATAGGTTCCTGTGTGGAATGTAGACGCCCAGAGTGGCTAGAGTTTATTTATGTTTTGATTTTGTTATGCTGTTTGGATACTTGCAATTGTTTTCCAGCAAGAAGGAAAATAAACCAGAAACGTTGTTTTCAACCGTTTTTGATTGCCAGTCTGTATAAGTTCATGTGTGTGTGAACCCATCCAAGGGGTCACACACCCCGCTACCGAGCTAACCCCTCACATATGGTGGAGTGCCGCGGGCAACTAAAGTGAACCCAAAATGGAGGAGATACTGAAACAGCTGGCTTTAGCAAATGCAAATCAACAACAGGCAATGCAAGTCAACAACAGACGAATGCAGCTTTGCAGCGGAGCATTGCAGCTCAACAACAGGCCTACGCAGCTCACAACAGGTTCACCAAGAGAGCATTGCAGCTCAACAACAGGCTCACCAAGAGAGCATTGCAGCTCAACAACAGCTCACCAAGAAAGCATTGCAGGCTTGGAACAGAGACACCAGCAGCAAATGGAGGCCATCGTGAAACAACTTCAGAGACAGCAGACCGAGGCTGGGAGTCAGGCCAGTAACGTACCGACTTTTCAGGTGCGACACTTATTGCCAAAGATGACTGCAGATGAGGACCCTGAGATGTTTCTGACCACGTTTGAGAGAGCAGCGGAAAGAGAGAATTGACCTAAAGACCGGTGGGCTGGACTAGTGGCTCCCCTATTATCTGGAGAAGCCCAAAAGGCATATTTCGATTTGGAGCTTGCAGACGCAAAGAACTATGATCGATTAAAAGATGAAATATTGGCACGTTTTGGTGTAACCCTGGATGTCCGTGCCCAGCGGGTCCACAATTGGAGTTATCAGCAGAGGAAGCCACCTCGGTCACAGATGTATGATCTTATCCATTTGGCTAAGAAGTGGCTGCAGCCAGAAACTCTGTCCGGACCAAAAATTTTGGAGCGAGTAGTCATGGACAAATTTCTTAGGTCTCTTCCTAACACCCTGCAGAAATGGGGTGAACCATGGTGGTCCGGATACTGCAGACAAACTTGTAGACCTGGTCGAAAGGTACCTAACAACGGAGAGTTTGTCCTCTTCCACCCGAGACGCACAGACTTTTCACCCCAAGACCAGACCGTCCCCACCTATAGGTAAGACTGCATCAAGGGACGGGGGTGGAGAGAGGTACCAAGGAGCAACTAGAAGACTATCGGGACTACTGCCTAATGTTTGGTGAGAGCGGCCTGGAAGACCCATCCCACAGGAGAGGACCAAAAGGTTGATCTGTTACTGTTGCCATGAAGAGGGACATGTAGCAGCCGTTTGCCCAGCGGGTGATGAACCCATGCAATGTGACTTTCTTACCGAGAGACGACAGTCCCTTTTTGCAACCACATGCACTGTAGTAAAGGGAAATAAGAAACCGTTATATAGAATGTGCTTAGATGGTAAAAATGTTGTGGTATTGTTGGATTCAGGTAGCCTGGTCACCTTAGTGAAAAGTGACCTAGTGGTAGGAAAAACCTTACATCCGAGGAAAATGGCTGTAGTTTGTGTACATGGGGACACTCGAGAATATCCGGCGACTACCGTTTCTTTTGAAACCTCCCTCGGTAACTTGTGTCACCAGGTAGGTTTAGTTCCCAAACTGCCACATGACGCCATTGTGGGAAGGGATTTCCCAAAATTCTGGGAACTCTGGGACTGCCCAGATTCCCTAGTAGGTGGTTCTTCTGAGTCTGAACCATCTATTCCAGAAACCTCTAACTGTGAGGATTCTCCTGAGTATCCATTCTCAGTATTAGCAGGGGAAACACCAGTCCCTAGGGAGGAGCCTGCTACCTCAGAAGAGGAACAGCGGCCAATAGGGTTTGATGACCTTGAGGTGCACAGAGAAAACTTTGTCACTGAGCAATTAAGAGACCCACATTGCTAAGAGCCAGAGAGAATGCAGTGAAGGTAGATGGGGAGTTAGTTAATCCTGACGAGAGGGTTGCCCCTTCCTTACTTTATTATTGAAAGGGACCTGTTATATAGAGTGTCACAGAGGATAGAGGACACTATTTGAGCAATCTGGTAGTGCCTAAACCGTACCGCAAGATGGTTTTGGAACTGGCCCATGGCATGATTCTTGGGACATTGAGAGCGGGGAAAAAAACCGGGAGAGGATCACCCAGAGGTTGTTATTGGCCTGGGATCACTAAGAAGTGGAATTGTACTGCTCTTCCTGTCCAGTGTGGTCAGATTACTGCACCAATGCCACACTTCCGCAGTCCGTTGGTACCCCTGCCCATTATCGAGGTCCCTTTTGAGAGGATCGCCATGGACCTGGTTGGCCCCTTGTTGAAGTCCACTAGAGGGCACCAGCACATCTTGGTAATAATGGACTATGCCACCCGGTACCCAGAAGCGATTCCTCTCCGAAACACCTCTGCAAAAACAATTGCCAAATAATTATTTCAGGTTTTCAGCCATGTGGGTCTCCCTAAGGAAGTCCTAACTGACCAGGGCACCCCGTTTATGTCTAGGGTGACCAAAGAACTTTGTAAACTCCTGAAAGTGACCCAACTACGTACATCCGTATATCACCCTCAGACAGACGGGTTAGTGGAGAGGTTTAATAAAACCTTAAAACAAATGTTGAGGAGGGTGGTGGATAAAGACGGAAAGAATTGGGATTATCTGCTCCCTTATCTAATGTTTGCAATAAGAGAGGTTCCCCAATCGTCCACAGGGTTCTCTCCATTTGAGCTACTGTATGGGAGGCACCCTCGGGGCCTACTGGACATTGCCAGGGAAACATGGGAGAGTGAGAGTTCACCCCATCGAAGTGTGATTTGAACATTGTGGCCCAAATGCAAGACAGAATTGCCCAAGTAATGCCGATTGTGAAGGAACATATAGCCCAAGCCCAATTGGCTCAACAAAGGGTTTACAATCGTGGGGCCCATGTCCGTTCCTTTGCACCTGGTGATAGGGTGTTGGTGTTGGTCCCACGGTCGAGAGTAAATTTCCTAGCCAAATTGGCAGGGTCCATATGAAGGTGTTGGAAAAGTGGGAGTGGTGAATTATAAAATTAGGCCAACCGGGAAGACGAAAACCTGAGCAGCTCTTATCACGTGCAACCTTGCTGAAACCCTGGAAGGATAGAGAGTCCTTGGTCGCTGAGACTGCTCGAGTTTATGCTCCATTTGACCGGACTGTCCCTGAAGTTGGGATAGCGGAGACTCTATCCAAAACGCAGAAACAGGAGGTAAAAGAATTTGTGCTCCGTAATAAGGAGAAGTTTTCAGACCTGCCAGGTTGGGTCTCCGGAGTTGAACATGACATTATCACCACCCCAGGGGATAAGGTCAAGTTGAAGCCCTATAGAATTCCAGAAGCCCGGCGAGAGGCAATTCGCCAGGAAGTAAAACAAATGCTTGAGCTGGGGGTGATAGAAGAGTCAAATAGTGATTGGTCAAGTCCCATTGTCTTAGTGCCCAAACCCGATGGAAATTGACGGTTTTGTAATGACTTTCGCCGCCTTAATCAAATCAAGTTTGACACCTATCCCATGCCCCGCATAGATGAACTGATTGATCGCCTAGGCACTGCTTGGTACATGACAACGTTAGACCTTACCAAGGGTTATTGGCAAATTCCTCTCTCGAAGTCGGCCAGGGAAAAAAAACAGCATTTGTAACTCCAGACGGATCTTTCCAATATCGGAGAATGCCTTTTGGGTTACAAAATGCTCCCACCACATTCCAACGCGTCATGGATAAGACCCTTCGGCCTCATCGAAGCCTATCTGCTGCATACCTCGATGACGTTGTCATTCACAGTGAGGATTGGGAATCACACTTGCCAAAAGTTCAGGCTGTGTTGGATTCATCTGGAAAGCCGGGTTTACAGCTAATCCAAAAAAATGTACCCTTGGGGTAGAAGAGGCAAAGTATCTGGGGTATACTATTGGAAGAGGTCTAATAAGGCCCCAAATAAACAAAGTTGAGGGCTATTCAGGATTGGCCACGTCCACCAACAAGAACAGGTTCGTGCATTTTTGGGGTATCGCAGGCTACTATCGCCGCTTTATCCCCCATTTTGCCTCACAGGCTGTTCCCCTGACCAATTTGACCAAGGGAAGGAGTCCTGTAATGACCAAATGGACTCCCGAAGCAGAAACAGCTTTTCAAGCTTTAAAACGGCCTTATGTAGTCAGCCAGTTTTAAATTCGCCCGATTTCTCACGGGGACTTTGTGGTTCAGACAGATGCGTCAAATGTGGGTTTAGGACTGTACTGTCTCAGGTTATCAAGGGGGAGGAACACCCTGTTATGTACCTCAGCCGAAAGTTGAAGGCCCATGAAGAGAATTATGCCACCATTGAGAAAGAAATGTTTGCGGTGAAATGGGCTTTGGATTCTCTCCGTACTACTCGCGGGTAGACAGTTTGAGCTGGTGACAGATCATGCCCGTTGAAGTGAATGGCACAGAACAATAGGAGGATAAATAGGTGGTTCCTGGCCCTCCAAGAATTTAGTTTTGTGGTGACGCATCGCCCCGGTGCTGAATGGGGAATGCAGATGGGTTTGTCCCGAGTGCATGCCTGCCTGCCAACCTGTGTCCCAACCCTAGGGTTGAAACGAGGGGGGGGGTATGTGACAGGAAGTTAGGTAAATCTGTGGGTGTTGTCACTGCTGGACATACATTTCTGTCCATGTTAAGATGATACACAGATTATTATCGGGCGTCGGATACCAACATAGACAGAGGAAGGCTAGAGGCCTTTAGAAAACTTCAGCTGTCAGAATGAAGCAATCAAGGCCTTTATAGTAGCCAGAGGGGTTACCACTTGGTTGCTGCGTCGACTCCTAAGGCTGTGTGAACAGGAGAAGCAGTGCCAGACAGTCTCCTGATGAGGTGGAGAGAACATTGACTTTTCTGTGTGATTAAAAGTCAAAGACTATTGTTTGTGCTGTATGAGCAGCACTGTCTATCCAGCGGTAGGCTGTGTTAGACTTCATAGATAGGTTCCTGTGTGGAAGGTAGACGCCCAGAGTGGCTAGAGTTTATTTTATGTTTTTGATTTTGTTTATGCTGTTGGATACTTGCAATGTTTCCAGCAAGAAGGAAAATAAACCAGAAACGTTGTTTTCAACCGTTTTTGATTGCCAGTCTGTATAAGTCAGTGTGTGGTGAACCCATCCAGGGGTCACACACCCCGCTACCGAGCTAACCCCTCACAAAACTTTAAACAATGTATATGTCAACATCCAAAAACACACAAACCTGCAAATTAAGGCTAACGTAGCTCCGTCAACCACTATACATAGTCAAGTAATTTCCTCGACCCCAAAAAAAGGGGGGCCAAACAAAAAAGAAAAAGAAAAAAAACACGGTGTTCAACTGGTGGCAACTCAGTCAACACAATGCACCCCAAATGGTCCACCACAGTCCCACCACCCCCGGTCATCAGAATATGTCTCTATACCCTTTGTAAAAAACATTATTCTCCCCCCCCCTCTCCCACACCGGGTCTCCCCTGGGCCTTGCACATAGCAATCAGTCAAACATTGGCGATCATACTTCCCCTCGGAGAGATCTGATTCACTTTAGTCGACACCTGTCAGGAACTTCCGCAGGCCTTGGGCTCCAACGATCCACATTTCTGTGCAGCAAAAAACCGGCCTCTCAGAGAGCGAGAATAGAGTTGGTCCCCCTTATCAAAACGGATAGGGAAGGTAAAGCTAAACAGTGCCCCCAAAAAGGAGTGGGAGATGCCCGCGTGGTCCTTGTGGTCAGTTCAGGCAATAGCTCCAAGTCAGCGCTCACGAGACCATAATGAAAATGGGAGAGGTGTCCATCGGGGAGTCGGTGTGGGCATCAAATCATCAACAGACAATCATTGGGCCAGGAAGTAATCATGTTGAGAATAAGGTAAGTGCTGAATAGCTGAGCATGGGGTGATGTGGTAGGTCAAAATCCGGCAACGGGCAGCCTTGATCAATCATCCCACGTTCTCTGCAGTCCTCCCTGGATGTGCCGCGGCGTACCCGCCTTAGAGCCCATCCAGGCGGGTGGGGTTTTAGTCTCTTGTGGAGCCATTTCCTCTGGGTGGAGAAAGGGGATCTGAGGGCGAACCCTCCGGCCTCGGAATCCTGGAACTCGGCATACCAATCAGGAAGCGGGACATATTCCAACATCCAATGCTGCACAAAAGTCTTGCAGCCCATCTGGGTCTCGCAGTGTCTATTGGTGGCCACCAGAGGTCACTGACAAGGCAAAAGGAAACTTCGAGGTATATCTCAAATCACGTTCTCTCACTTGTCCAGCAGGAGGCGTAAGGCTCTCTGGTTCTTTAATGTAATTTGAGAGAGATCCTGGAACAGCATAATGGTGGCCCCATTGAATACAATGTGATCATTCCCCCTCGCCTTCCTCATTATATCCTCCTTAAGAGAAAAGTTCTGCAAGCAGCAGATAATGTCCCGAGGGGGAGCGGAGACAGGGCCCTTTGGCCTGGAGAGCTCTATGAGCTCTAACAAGTCAATCACCACATCCTCCTGTCTTTCAAGCTGGCTATTAACTACACTTTGCAAGGCTGGCATGATCTGGGCAGTGCTCTCAGATTCAGGGATACCCCGTACACAAATGTTCCATCTCCTGCCCCTATTTGTCCAAATCCTCCAACTGCCTATATATTTCTATAAAAATGGTAATTGTGGGAAGAGGAGACTTTTTCCAGACGATGGATGGCTCTATTCCTCTGCTTCCCGGCGGATTCAGCTCCCACCATGCGCTCATTAAGGGCCAGGAGATTGGACTTGATGTCCGTGATGGCAGCGGAGAACGCAGACTTAATGTCTGCAGCTATCACCGACATATCTGCCAGCGTGAGGGGATGGTTGGAGCGGGTCACCTCCCTACCTGAGTCCTCCGGGAGGGATTGGGAGTCCTCACTGTAATCCTCCTCGTGGTGCTGCTCCAGCGCCATCTTGGCTTTCCCCATTGTGCTGCGGATCCCAGCTGACGGCTTAAACAGGTCCGTGATGATCCGAGCCGGCGTAGCGGACGCTCCTCTCTTCGAGCGGGAGTGCGGGGTGCTGTAGGACCGCTTGCCCGGCATCTGAGAGCCGTGGGTCGGGGAAAAAATCCGTTGCAGGCCGTGTGTGTTCCGGAGCTCTCTCACTGAGCGACCATGTCCGCCGCGCGCCAAGCCACGCCCCAATACACATTTCTATGTCAGACGTTTTGGCACCGATCTGACATAATTACTACAGTTGACAAGTACATTCTACACATAAAACAGTATTAGCATACCTAATGAGAGATCCAGGAGCCAGGCTGTCTACCAAGCTCAAATCCACCTCACCCCAGTACAGACTCAATTAGCATATCAACAGCCTTTTGCATTACACAGAGGAATGAGTCACTATTGACCGGTAGGGTCAGAATAAGCCAACAACTTGTAATTAGTTCTTTGCAGACATTAAAGAATATATTGTCCATGCTAAAACAATCCAACATATGTCCCTTATTTCCTGGCTCAATCTGTGCCCAAAAGTGACTCCTGTTACATGGCTCCCTCCTTGTGGAACACTCTGGCAGACCCGGCATGATCCTTTTCGGGTCAACTTGGGGTGTTCGGAACAAGGAGGCCGGGATGACGTCTGTTTGCCGGGATAACCCATCAGTATTGCCATTTTGCTTACCGGGTCGGTAGCTGATGGTGAAGTTGTAAGGTTGCAGGGCTAAGCTCCACCGCAACAACCTGCCATTGTCTCCTGAGACCCGGTTAAGCCACACCAATGGGTTGTGGTCGGTGACTGAGGATTCCTGTCCATACAGGTAAGGGTTCAACTTCTTTAAGGGCCCAAACCAAGGCCAAACACTCCTTCTCCACTGCCGCATAGCTCACTCCCCGGGGAGTAGTTTTTTGCTTGGGTATGCGACAGGGTGTTCTCCTCCATCCTCTCCAAATTTGGCTCAGCACCGCCCCTGGTCCAAACATGGAAGCATCTGAAGTAAGGAAACGTCTGTTAGGTGCTGGAGCAGCCAGGACAGGGGCATTTACCAGTGCTTGCTTGAGGGCTAGAAACGCGGCTTCACAAGCTGGAGACCACAGGACCTGCCTAGGTAAATTCTTTTTCGTCAGGTCAGTCAGGGGTTTGGCGATGGCACTATAGTTGGGGACAAAACGTCGGTAGTACCCTGCAGTCCCCAAGAAGGCCAGTACCTGGGTCTTAGTGCAGGGTGTGGGCCAGTTAGCTACTGCCTCTACCTTGGCTGGCTCTGGTCTCTGGTTCCCACACCCTACTCGGTGTCCCAGGTACTGCACCTCTGCCATACCTAAATGGCACTTGTCTGGTTTCAAGGTCAGGCTGGCGGTCTGAATTTTGTCCAGCTCCACCCCTACGTGAACCAGGTGCTCCTCCCAAAACTCACTGTAGATCGCAATGTCATTCAGGTACGCACAAGAAAAATCCTGGAAGCCGTCAAGGAGCCTATCCACCATACATTGGAAGGTCGCCGGGGCGTTTTCATCCCGAATGGCATGACCTTAGACTGGTACAGGCCGAATGGGGTAACAAATGCTGACTTGGGGGATAGCATCCTCGGCCAGGGGAATCTGCCAAAAACCTTTTACACAGGTCGATTGTAGTTTAAATAACGTCCCCTGGCTATACGATCTAGCAGTTCGTCTACGGGGCATCCGGGTAGGCGTCAGTGGTGGTCTTCTCATTGAGGCGCCTGTAGTCCACACAGAACCGGGTAGTCCTGTCTTTCTTAGGCACTAGTAGCTAGATTCAGTAAAATTGGCCTAAACTTGCGGCGGTGTAGCTTAGCGTGTTTAGGCTACGCCGCCGTAAGTTAGCTAGGCAAGTACATGATTCACAATGTACTTGCCTGCTAAGTTATGGCGGCGTAGCCTAAAGCGGGCCGGCGTAAAGGCGCCTAATTCAAATGTGTGTAAGGGGGCGTGTTTTATGTTAATGGGGTTTGACCTTACGTTTTTGACATTTTTTTTTAACTGCGCATGCGCCGGGCGCCTACATTTCCCTGTGTGCATTGCGGCTAAGTACGCCACACGGGCCTATTGATTTCGACGTGGACGTAAACAACGTAAATCCCGATTCACGGACGACTTGCGCAAACGACATAAACATTTCGAATTTCGATGCGGGAACGGCGGTCATACTTAACATTACTATTCCTACTAGGGCCTAGCTCTAACTTTAGGCGGCCTATCTCTAACGTAAACGGCGTAAAAGTACTGCGTCGGCCGGGCATATGTTTGTGAATCGGCGTATCTACTAATTTACATATTCTACGCCGACCACAATGGAAGCGCCACCTAGCGGCCATCCGAAATATTGCAACCTAAGATTAGGACGGCGCAAGCCGTCGTATCTTAGATATGTTTATAGTGTATCTCTGATTGATGAATACACTTAAACATAAGTCGGCATAGATTCTGAGTTAGGTCGGCTTATCTACTGATAAGCCGGCCTAACTCTTACTGAATCTACCCATAGGACTACAGGTGAGGCCCAAGGGCTTTCAGAGGGCTCAATGACTCCTAACTGAATCATCTCCTGTATCTCCTTCCACATTCCTTCTCGGACTGATTCAGGGATACGGTAGGGGGCCTGTCGAAGGGGTGCTTGTCCAGGGGTCTCGACCTTATGCACAGCCAGAGTCGTATAGCCCGGTTTTTTGGGAGAAAGTGTGCCTGTTTCTCCCACAGAAGCCGCTTAGCCTGTTCCTTCTTTGTGGGACTTAACCGGTCCCCTAGCTGTACAAGGCTAATGAGATCAGTTTGGGGGTCTCTCTCTAGTATGGAAATAAAATCTCGCGCCAATGTATGAATAAGTGAAATTAACTAAAAATGTAAATATATAGCCAAGCTGCACTCTGTGAAATTACATAAATGCAATTTAAACAGTGTAGTGAAATTTAGAGGCGCTAGCTAATAGTGTGTAAACACTAGAAATATTATGCATAAATACCTAAATATAAATGAGTTAGTGTGAAATAAAAAACATTTAAATAAATAGTGACCATATATAACAAAATTGACCACAATAATTGTTAAAAGGATCAATCAATAATAATGCACAATGAAAAGTGAAAAAATGTGCCAAAAATTAAAGTCCATATATGTATAAATGATGAATCCTCAATAATATAGACAGAAGATCTTCCACCTTCACCAAGATAAAGAAAGACCACCAAAGTGCTCATGGATGGCACCTTACCGCAAATAATGGACCACTTTAATTAAAAAGAGGTCAATTAGGCAGAATATAGATAATTTTCCAGGCTTGGATCTCTCAGTCTCACAGTCTTGATAGAGCAACACTCCACGCCACATGAGGTATTAAAACAAGAGAAAGAAAATCGCCATAGAATAATATTGTTTTTATTGTATAAAACAGAGCACAAACGCCAAATGGCCTCTTACTTGGTGGGGTGCCTAGCCCGGCACTGAGGTTGAAGGCGTGGGTATTATGGGGAGAAGAGATGGAGTCCTGTCACCGGCATAGAAAACATGCAGAGCCGCAATCGCGTTGTTGGCGTGCGTTCCACCCTCCAAGATTGGAGAGCCAGCAGGACCAGGAAGTGGGTGGGTCGAGCGTGACCTGTAAGCCTCGACGTACGTTTCGTGATGATGATGCTTCCTGACGACGTGACATCATCACGAAACGTACGTCGAGGCTTACAGGTCACGCTCGACCCAATCGGGATATCCAGTGCTTGTGACCATCTCTCTCTGAATCTGTCGTCACCCTTTATCGGTTGATCTCTGAGCCAGGCGTACGAAATTGAGGTAGATTTTTGTACAGGTACACCTGCCAGGCACACCGACTCCAACTCCGTGGGCTGCCTATTAAAATTTGGTCTTCTAGTCGTGTGGTTCAGGTAGCTCCTTACTTGAAAGTATGTCCACAAGGGGAGGCCAGACCTAAGGGCCACCTTGAGGTCCCCAAAATCCCGGAACAGACCGGTTCGGAAACAGTCTGAGGCAAGTATGGGTCTAGCTGTGTCAGGGGTGCGGAGAAAGCTGTTCTCTATCCCTGGGGGGAAATCAGGGTTGTTCCACAAGGGAGTCAGCGGGCTCAGTGAGGTTGATATGTTCGTTCCCCCGGCCACCCTGTGAAAAACTCTCTACGTGGTCCCCAACAATGGGTGTGTCTTTAGAGATGTAGGATAGCTGGTCCATGGCATCCAGGGAGAGAAGTGTAAAGGTCATCCTCAATTTGTATCCAGTCTTTAAGATTGCGGTGGCAGTGCCAATCTATTATCCTCGTTATGTGTGCCGCAAAATAGTAGTTTTTGAAATCGGGAGTACCCATTCCCCCCCTGTGTTTAGGAAGTGTCAGTAGTGTGGCTTTAATTCTCGGAGGTTTGTGGGCCCAGATGAATCTTTGTTGTATCGCAGAGATAGTTTAAAGAATTGTAGGGGAATCCTGACCGGTAGGTTGCGGAACAAGTATAAAAGTTTTGGCAGGATAACCATTTTGCAAATAGCTGCCCTCCCAAACCATGAGAAGTTGCGGGCATTCCACAACTTCAGATCTCTGTCAATTGCTGCAAGAAGGGGGGGGGGAAATTGCGGTATAGATTTGGGAAATGTCTGATGTTAGCCATACTCCCAGATATCTAAGGGCGGACGGTTCCCATCTAAAGGGGCATATAGTCTTGAGTGTCTCTACAGATCGGTCTGGTAAGGTTATGTTTAGTGCTTCTGATTTCGAAAAATTAATTTTAAAATTGGACACGTAGCCGAATAGTGTGAATTCCTGCATGAGAGAGTGGTAGGACTTCTGGGGTTCCGTCAGGAAAAAAGAGCAAATCGTCGCATATGCCGCGATCTTATACTCTCTGTCCGCCAACGAGAAACCTTGTATAGCTTTCTCAGCGATGATTCTTCTAATGAAAGGTTCCAGGAGAGGATGAAGAGGAGGGTGAGAGGGGGCATCCCTGCCTAGTGCCATTATTTATTTGGACTGCTTCCGATAAGGAACCGTTAATCTTAATTCGGGCTGAAGGGTTTTTTTGTAAAGAGCGATATCCAGGATCTCATGTGGAACCCCAGACCTATGTGCTGACAGGTGTCCATCATGTAATCCCAGGCAATCCTATCGAAGGCCTTCTCTGCGTCGGTGGACAAGAGAAGGCCCTCGATTTTCTGGGTGCGTGCCGCATATATTAAATTGAGTGCTTTAATGACATTATCCCTGGACTCCATGCCCGGCATGAAGCCAGCTTGGCTCGGGCCTATGATATCATGTAGAAGGGGGCGTAGTCTATTGGCCAAAATTTTTGCCAACAACTTAACGTCTAGGTTAAGGAGTGAAATCGGCCTATAGCTAGCACAGCTCTCGGGATCTTTGTTGGGTTTTGGCAGGACAGCTACGTGGGCTGAGAGGAATGTAGGGGGCACGTCTCTGGGAGATGCCAACGAATTTAGGGCCTTTCCCAGGGGGTCGACAAGGATTTCTGCGAAGGTTTTATAATAAATGGAAGTGAAGCCGTCCGGGCCTGGACTTTTCCAGTTTAAGTTCTTTAATAACTGACTGTAATTCTGAGTTTCCTATAGGCAATTCTAGTTGACGGACTACGTCCTCCGGTAGGGAGGGGAGCCCGGACTCTGCCAGGTAATCTCTAATCTCCTGACTTCTAGGTTTAAAGGGGTTGATAGGATTTCCTTGAGCAGGAAGGTTATATAGGTTTAGAGTAAAATTCGTGAAATGTTGGGCTATTTTGTCAGTGGTTACATCTAGGGAACCTGATTTATTCCTTATGCCCATAATGTTGTGTGCTGAACTGGCGTCTTCAAGGCCCTAGCCAAAAACTGCCTGACTTGTCGCCATGTTCATAATATACCTTCTTTTTAAAGAACAAAAGGCGTTTAGCTTTAGAGTCAAGGAGCTGTTGAAGGTCCTTCCTAGCGTTCAGTAATGTGCATGCTGACCTTTCCGAAAGGGACTGTTTGTGGAGCGTCTCAAGGTTATGAATTTTATCTGAAAGGAGTTTGATGGTTTTTTCCCTTTCTCGTTTGCGTTGTGACCCCAGTCTAATGAGTTCCCCCCTTACTGTGCATTTATGGGCTTCCCAAATAGTCAGGGGGTCCATGCCCGGGGTGTCATTACGTTCAAAGAATTCTTTTAGAAAGATGGTGATGTCAGGGAGCAATAGTGTGTCTGTCAACAGGGACGAGTTAAGTCTCCAAGAGTTGGATTTAGGAGGCGGTTTGTGTAGATTAAGGGACAGTGAAGTTGGGGCATGGTCTGATATAGTCTGGATGCCTATGTGTGCCTCTGTTACCAGGTGAAGATCTCTCTGAGTTGTAAAGATATAATCTATTCTGGCATGGCGATTGTGGGGAACAGAGTGAAACGTGTAGTCCTTTCCTTCGGGGTGGGTAAAGCGCCAGGAGTCTATCAGTTGCATAGACCCCAACAAGGACTTAATACTTTTAAGTATCCTATATGAAATGGAGGATTTGCCTGTCGAGGTGTCTGCTAGGGGGTTCAATGGTACGTTGAAATCTCCACCTAGGATTATGCACCCAGAACCAAAACCCTGGAGCATAGATAGCGCGTTTCTGCAGAATGTAAGATGAGAGGAATTAGGGAAATACACGTTGGCCAACGTGAGAGGTACCCCATTACATTTCCCCTTCAGAAAGATAAATCTTCCTTCCGGGTCTAGGAGTTTGTCGGTAATGTCAAAGGAAGCATGTTTGCTGATCAATATGGAAACGCCCTTTGTTTTTGCTAGGCTATTCGTGGCGTGATATGCCTCAGGGAAGTAGGAGTCAGTGAGCCTCGGCACCTGAGCAGTTTTAAAATGTGTTTCCTGTAGGAAAACAAATTTTGGCTTACCTTTCCTGAGTTCCCTCAGGAGGGTTGTCCGTTTTTCAGGGATGTTCAGTCCTCTCACATTATGAGAGATCACCGTAGGGTTCTGGCCGAGAGATGAGTACGCCATCTTGGGGATGCAGAGAGAGATGGAAGGCTGCTGCAGGAGGTAGAGATCGAGCACAGAACTAATCAGGAAAAAAACAAACGTTAGCTTCAAGACAATAAATTTTGTCATATATCTGTACGCCTCACTAGGGTTGAGACTGGGCATCAGGTAAAGTAGGGAGACAACAGGACTGGAGCTGCACACAGGGGAGAGACGGGGGAAGAGGGAGGAGGAGGGAGGAGAAGGGAGGGGAAGGTAAGAGTAGAGTTAAAGATTGTTAGCGATATGAGAAATGCAAAGAGGGTAGGTAATCTTCCTATAGACCTAATACGGTTTCAAGGATATCAAGTAGTGTGTCGTGATGAACCCCTGGGGGTCCCTCCCGACGCACTATGTGGGGGGTGTCGAGGCGGTTAGGGGAAGGCTAAGGTCGCCACAAGACTAGAAATTAAACTAGTAAAAAATGTCTTGTGAACCGGAGTAGTCGACCCACAGCCCGTGAGAAAAAACAAAAAATAAAATGTTCTTCTCAAATAAGTGCAACACATATGTCATCTCTGCACATTCTAGTGTAGAAAGGTAGCAGGTATCTAGCAGGAAAAGCTAGCAGGAGCAGGTTATGGGAAGGGAGCATTAACGTATCAGAACATAATAATAAAAAGAAAAAAAAAACCTAGGCCTGACATACCCTACAGGGATGGTGAGGTATTCATGGATGATATTGCTCCAACAGTCTCAAAACAGTCCCTACCTCCCACCCCTAGACACCCCATATTACCCAATCATAGAGAGCAAACATGGCATTGATATCATAACCTGGGGAAACATAAACCGCGAACATATCAAGGTCAGCTTAGTTCCACTGTATGTTCATGGGAGCAAGACCTCCATAACCCCCCTCCCTCCCACATCAACCCACCCCAAGAACCCAAGGTCCAAGGGGGCTGGTGGCGTAATGTCAAGGGATATTGGTTTATAGCAGCTTGGGTTTCACTGTCCCGAACATATAGGAAAAGAGGGGGGGGGGTGATCTCACCACACCGCAAAATCATGCCGAACAGAGCATCTCAAAGACTTCGGTATACAAATCACGGGTGTCGTGTCATGAGGGTAGCCAGGATCTATCATGTAGCACATTTTTTGTTCAGTAGTCCTCCAGGGCCCTGATGACCGGGGTTTGTTGTTAGGGGTGCCTGCTAATGATCCAGCCATGGATCCACCTCTGCGGGAGGTCTTCAGCTTCTTGGAGAACCGGTTGTCGGGAGATGTCAGCGGGGATGCCGGGGGGCTCCTTTCCATGGGGGTCAGGCGGAATTCCTGGTACCATTCAGGGAGGTCAATGAGGTCTAGTTGCAAGGCAGCGCAAAAATCAGGGAGATCTGAAGGGGAGCGTAGAATAAGCTGTTTGCCATTGTAATTCACCATGAGAGCAAATGGAAACCTCCACGTGTACCGCAGGTCTTTCTCCCTGAGCTTGTCAAGAAGAGGGCGTAGCGCTCTGCGATTTTTCAGAGTGATCTGAGATAGATCTTGAAAGAGCATTATCGTTTCTCCATTGTGAATTATCCGTTCATTTCTGCGCGCTTTTCTCATAATGTCCTCCTTTAGAGCGAAACTTTGAAGGCAACAGATAATGTCACGTGGTGGTTGGTTGTCAGGGCCTTTAGCTCTGAGCGCCCTATGAGCACGCACAAAATCTATGGCGGTGTCCTCTGGCCTCTCCAATAGGCCATTGAAAACTCTCTGTAGGGCCAGCGGTACTTGATCAGCCTCAACTGATTCGGGGATCCCCCGTACCCTTATATTACACCTTCGTCCCCTATTGTCAAGGTCTTCTAAATGCCTGTTGATGTCAATAAAATGTTCAGCATATGAGTGGGAGATCTTCTCCAATCTGCGTATCTCCCCATCCCTGCGTTTACCCTCAGCCTCCGCCATTTCCACCTTCCCATTGAGGACCATGAGGTTTGACTTCAAATCAGTGATGGCTGTTGAGAACGTGGACTTGATGTCCGCAGCTATTCCTGTCATGTCCTTGTATTTAAGGGGCCTATGGTTGCGTGAGTAGCCCTTACCCGAGTCCTCGATGGCGGATTGGGAGTCCTCGCTGAAGTCCTCCTCGGTGAGTGGCGGCGCCATCTTGGGCCTCGCTGCGTTGTCCCGAGGCCTGGGTTTTGAAGATATCGGCGATATCTCTCCCTTTCGGGGTGGCCGAAGAGCGGCGGGATCTCGTATGTGGAGTGCCGTACGATCTCCTGTGCATCCTGCAGTCAATCTGTGCAGAGAGACGGGCTTTAGGCTGTGGGTACGACGGAGCTCCCGGATTAAGCTGCCGTCTCCATTGCGCGCCCTTGCTCATATTTTTTATTTTATTTTATTTTATACTACACTTCATTTTGCCAAATTATTATTTATTTATTTTATTTACCTTATTTTTTTGTTGTACGATACTATTTGTACTATTCCTTATTTTCCCATTCACTGTCACCTGAAGCCTAGGTTTCAACTGAATGGGAACTGTTGTGGTTGTTATTGTTGTATTTTCAATCTCTGCACTGAAAAGCAGTTTGTCAGATTACAGGTTCATTTAATGACCTCATCTGTGTAGATTTGGGAGTTTCTTGCCTGCACTCTTCCCAACTCAGGGACTGACGCCTCCACATTTAGCGGTAGGAGGCTAGGTCCCCTCTACAAAACCAGAATAGCAGGAATGTTCTCCTCACTCTTGATAATTTCTCTGTAGTTGTATGTACAACGTGTTATCTTATTGTTGGTGCTTTGTACTTTAACAGTGTACTGTTAATAATGTACTGTTGTTACTTATCCTTATCTGATGAAACTAATAAAAACATTTGAAAAGAAATCCGGGTATAAATTGAAAAATTTGTCCTCAAAACCACGCATATTCTCATACATTTCCCAGAACTGTCCTCTGTTAGCTCTATTGGAAATGATTGGATGGATCCAGTAGCGACGTCTTCTTCTCATCCTCATCCTTCACTTCCTTTCTTCCTCTTCCATCAATACTGCCAAACCAGCTGCTATGACAGCTGACATTAAGTAACGCACAGAGAGCATTTTGGACACAGAAAAACTGGGAACATGGAAGAAGGAAGGAAACGGGAACAAGAATGATGTCAAAAGAGCTGAGAAGCTCTTATTGGCCACTTCTAATGTTCCCTGTCCTGGAGGCGGCTTTAATTTGTGTTGTAAGTCGCCCCAAGTCATGCTGAAGTCGCCCCAAGTCGCGCTGTGGTTCATGCTCAAGTCTGGTCCAAGTTGCCTCCCAAAGTCGCGCTGGAAGTTGTGTTGCCCCAGTGTGAACTGGCTAAGTATTTTGCTAATGCAAGATATTATTGTTTATTATAGGTTCACTGGAGATCACTGGCTTTATTTTCCTACTTTCAATTGTCTGATTCTTCATGATCACATTTGTATTTCAGCATGCTTGGTTGGCTTTTAGCTCTGGCCCAACTTTTTCCAGTGTGTGTGCTACTGTGCATAGTATGATAAGAGGGAAAACCAAGCCAAATTAATAGATCCTTATGCCAGGTACACTTAAAAATACATGTACATACATTTGTGTTTCATATCTGCCACTAGATCAGCTTTAAGACCCCTTTCACACTGGGACAGGATGTGCGGTGGCGGTATAATTGGAATTGCCATTGGAATTGCAGCGGTAATCGGCCACTAGCGGTGCAGTATTAACCCCCGCTAGCGGACGAAAAAGGGGCTAATACCGCCGTAAATGCACTTCTGCAGAGGCGCATTGCCGGCGGTATTACCGCGGTGTCCCATTGTTTTCAATAAGAATACTGGGGCAGGATTATTTCAGGCGTTATTTATGTGCTTCAAACATACAGTAATAAAAAAAAAAACTCTTAATAGTCTCAGAGTCCCGTGTAATACTGTAGCAGCACTACTCTCAAACCACCGTTTGAAAGACCTCTGTGTAGTGCATATAGGAAACAATAATGATGCAGGTAAACACAATGTCATTGATCATAATATTCCTTAACAAGTGCTCCTTTCACCAGGGGGTAATCACCAAGTGGGGGGATATACTCCCCTTTTGGGGATGCACTCACCAAAAAGTGAATTTAAATCAGCATGGAACAATCTGCATCTGTCCTGAATGTTACACTCTCCACCACTTGCTTTCACTTGTAGACCGCAATCCCATATAAGGAAATAAATTCATATAGTGCAGTACCGTTTAAAAAGTTTATTGCAAACCCCACAGATACCCCTTATAAAAATATGCGTACTCCAAGACAAAAGATCTTAAGCATGTATTGTGTAACTTATGCCTGTGTTTGCTCCGGTCACCATGACAATGAAGTCGCTCTGTTACCAGTATTCCTGCAGACTTCCTTGTTCCTGGTCCTTGGAACGCTCACAGTGCTTCTGGTCGTGTAATAGGAGTCACATGCTGACGCGTTTCGTCATTGGCTGACTTTGTCTGAGGGCGTGACTCAACCTATCCACGGCCGGTTATATATACCTGCACGTATCGCTCCTCCCGCCCATTGGCTGGTGGCAGTCACGCTCGCGTCATCCTGGCACAGGCTATTTTTAAAGCTAAAACACCTAAAATATGCCTCAGTGTGAAAGGGGCCTTAGATAAAATAAAAAAAATAAGTAATAAACCCTAATAACTATTCTTTTTTTTTTTTTTTTCTTCCATAGTCTTCTAGCCTAATTGAAACTGGAAACCCTTCGCAAAGCCTGGAAAATGTGTGTCGATGGGCATATCTGCAACAGAAACCTGATTCTGACCATGCAGAATATCACGATCATGCGATATTTCTCACAAGACAGGATTTTGGACCTTCTGGAATGCAAGGTCAGTGTGCTGTATTAAACTACATCAAAACTAAACTAGTTATCACTGACAATTAATCACATGGTTCTGTCTTATTTAAATGGATTGTGTAATGGACACAGGGTTCCTGACACTTATGAGAAATAAATAAGTGGCTTGGATAAACTACAAAATTCCTTCAACATTATAGTCCTGTTAAATGTTACTAACTACATAAAGCAAAACTTTACCCATAACAACTTGATACAACATTATGTTCTTTAGCAACATTCCACATTGATAATTATGCTACAAAAATGAGTGTGTGCTGCATTGCTCCTGTTTATTCTTACTGGAGGCTTCTTTGTTTGTTGAAGCCCAGAGCCCCAGCAGTAAATCATAAAGTGGAACTAAACCTATTGATTCAGGCTGCTTTCACACTGAGCAACGCCAGGTGTCGGCGGTAAAGTGGCGCTATTTGTAGCAGTGCTTTACCATGTTTTTTGTCGTGCTTTTCGGCCGCTAGCGGGGTACTTTTAACCCCTGCTAGCGACCAAAAAAGGGTTAAAATTGCCCGCAAAGCAGTGTTTTGCCAGCGGTTCAGCGCTGCTGCCCTACAGCGCTGCGAAAGATGCTTCTTGCAGGACTTTTTTTCAGCATCTTGCCAGCGCAATGCTCCACTTTCACATTGGAGTGAGAGGAGAGGCGCTATTTTTAGCATTATTGCTCCTGTAAAGCGCCTCAGTGTGAAAGCAGCCTTAACAGTCTCAAAAAATAGGTTACTTTCCTGGAATGCCGGGATTGCTAAATGTCAAATTTTTTTGTGTCCTCAATCAAACTGTCAAACCATCAAATGGCTGGTGTCATAAATGATCACGTGCAGTACCATGGCAAAAGCAGCTCAAAGGGCAGCAGCTTCCTTGGCTGTAAATGATAGGATGGTTTGATTTCTCTTTAAGGCTGTCAGCAGATGGCCTCTACACTCTCGGCACTTCCTAAAAATGAAGATCAACATAGCATGTGCAGAGCAGGGTGAAACCGTGTATTACTGGATTTTATACAGTATAGGCACCTTTTTTAGTTAACTTTTATTGCATATAAAAGAGAGCAAATACAAATCGTAGTGAAAACTGTTTACACAAACGGGTAGCATGGTAGTAAACAAAATGTCCAATAATTACAGAACCATCTCTTCCTGAGAAACCTCAAGTGGTATTCAGGGGAGTTCCCTCCTTGAGAGACTCTCAGACGCCAAGCGCTTGTGACCCCCCAACTAACAAACCCATGTTCTTTCAAAACTGGGTTGGGTGTCACAAATGTAATAGATGCGCTGTCTGTAGCATTAATCACATCAGAGAACGTAAGACTACTAGTTTTGTTTCTAACAGCACTTCACAAAACCTTGATATCAAATCGTTCATCACACGTTCCACCACTCATGTGGTGTACCTCTTAATTTGCCCATGCGGGTTGCAGTACATTGGGTGTACTGTACACCCCCTCCAGGTGAGGCTTAATGACTATATTGCCAATATTAGGAGGGGCTTTAAGGGACACTCAGTGTCCTGACATTATCGGGAGGTTCACAACAGGGACCCTAGAGGCACATAACTTCTTGCCATAGACAAACTTAAAAGTCATTGGAGAGGTAGATCAAAAAGAGCTATATCTAAGCTTGAAATTAGTTGCATATACGGAGTAAAGTGTCTTAGACGCTTGGGCCTTAATGTAGATATATAAATTAATGCATTCATTGACAATTCATGAATATTGATTTTTCTCATTAGTCTACTTTAGGCAAGGTATAGATGCGGTAGATCCGTTTTTTTATTTTTTTATTTTCAATTTTTAAGCTTTTATTTTGTAGGCCGTATTATAATGAGATTTATACTATGTACAAGCAGAGGACATGTCTCAATTGAATGGTTGGAATACCTGCTTTAACATACATCACACATGTCTATTATGATGGAACATGATGCAGTCTGTATATGCAGGAATTTCGTCTTAGGCCCTGCTGATTTGCATATATTTATACATTGTAGTAATTACCCCTTTAATAAATTAATGGTTTTAATAAGACCCTCTCGTGGTTACTGTATGGTACGTGTATGGGCACATATATATATCCCCTTTGGGCTCAGAGGATTAGATATATCAAATTGTAAACTTCCCATTCAGAATGACGGGATATCTGTGTTGAATGTTGTTTTATTGTATATATCACATTATTTTATTTGTATATATGCTTAGTATTGCTTTAAGGTCTGTCAGTACTATACAATAATGAGGCTTGGCCCTCGCCCTCCCCCGGTGAGGAGGAGTTAAACACAGGGAGGAATGCTGGTCTGGCAACTTCTGAAAACTTTCGGTCGAGATTCATTCCTTTACCTGGTCGGACTATGCACCAGTATCCACAGTTCTAAAAGACCAAAACTCTGACCCCCATTATATCTTTGGAGGAACAACATTGATTTACTTTCAAATCCTCAACAGGTCAATAGACTACACGATCAGATTAAGGAATTTTTTGGGATTAATGACAATGAGGACACGAATATAGCATCCTTGTGGTGCACCCAGAAGGCATTTAGCAGGGGTTTACTAGTACAAGCGGCTGCTAGAGATAAAGAGGAAGGCAGGGCTGTTGAATACTTTGCTTGAGGACCTTAAAAAACTGGAATACCGCACAAACACAATCCTTCCCCTCCATCAGAAAGAGATTTATATACACAAAGGTGTATTGTAATAGTAATACAGTACCTGTTGCCGAGAATGTGTTTCCAGCACGACAGCATCGAACTGATTCTCGGCGACAGGGTGCCGACATCTCGCACTCGCTGAAATAGACAAAGCACATTACAGTGAGCGCGTCATAGAATCGACGGGAGATCTGACTTGGATTCCCGCCAATTCTAGCTGCAGCGTTTGGTATGAATCCTGAGAGGGAGAACTTCACGCCAAATTTTAAATGAAAAAACGACATGGGTTCCCCCCCAGGAGCATACCAGGCCCTTAGGTCTGGTATGGGTTGTAAGGAGACCCCCCCTATGCCGAAAAACCGACGTGGGGGTCCCCCACAATCCATACCAGACCCATATCCAAAGCATGCTACCCGGCCGGACAGGAAAGGAGTGGGGACGAGTAAGCGCCCCCCCCCCTCCTGAGCCGTACCAGGCCGCATGCCCTCAACATGGGGGGGTTGGGTGCTCTGGGGCAGGGGGGCACACTGCAGGCCCCCCCACCCCAGAGCACCCTGTCCCCATGTTGATAAGGACAGGGCCTCTTCCCGACAACCCTAACCATTGGTTGTCGGGGTCTGCGGGCGTGGGGCTTATCTGAATCTGGGAGACCCCTTTAATAAGGGGGCCCCCAGATACCGGCCCCCCACCCTAGGTGAATGAATATGGGGTACATCGTACCCCTACCCATTCACCTGGAGGCAAAGTGTAAAAGAAAAAAACACACAACACAGGGTTTTTAAAGTAATTTATTAGTCAGCTCCGGGGGCCCCCCTGTCTTCTTTAGCTCTTTTAGCAGGGGGGCCTTCTTCCACTCTCCGGGGGTCTTCTCCGCTCTCCGGGGGTCTTCCGCTCTCCGGGGGTCTTCTTCCGCTCACCGGGGGTCTTCTCCCATCTTCTCCGCTGTCATCTCGGCCCCGGTTCTTCTCCCGCTCGCTTTCCGGTGCCTTCTTCTTCAGGGCTGGCTGCCACTATCTTTGTGTGTTAGCTCGATTACTATACTAGCAGCGGCCAGCCAGCTCTTCTTCTGTCTTCTTCCCATGTTGACACAACGCTTCTTCCCGCTGTTATGCCGGGTGTCCGGTGCGTGATGATTTATATAGGCCTCTCTTATGATGTCACAGTCCCATCATGCTCCGGTACCTACCCACGTGGGTAGGTACCAGAGCATGAAGGGACTCTGACATCATAACAGAGGCCTATATAAATCATCGCGCACCGGACACCCGGCATAACAGCGGGAAGAAGCGTTGTGTCAACATGGGAAGAAGACAGAAGAAGAGCTGGCTGGCCGCTGCTAGTAATCAAGCTAACACACGAAGATAGCGGTGGCCAGCCCTGAAGAAGAAGGCACCGGAGAGCGAGCAGGAGAAGAACCGGGGCCGAGATGACAGCGGAGAAGATGGGAGAAGACCCCCGGTGAGCGGAAGAAGACCCCCAGAGAGCGGAAGACCCCCGGAGAGTGGAAGAAGGCGCCCCCCCCTACTAAAAGAGCTAAAGAAGACAGGGGGCCCCCAGAGCTGACTAATAAATTACTTTAAAAACCCTGTGTTGTGTGTTTTTTTTCTTTTACACTTTGCCTCCAGGTGAATGGGTAGGGGTACGATCTAACCCCATATTCATTCACCAAGGGTGGGGGGCTGGTATCTGGGGGCCCCCTTATTAAAGGGGTCTCCCAGATTCCGATAATCCCCCACCCGCAGACCCCGACAACCAATGGCTAGGGTTGTCAGGAAGAGGCCATGTCCTTATCAACAGGGTGCTCTGGGGTGGGGGGGCCCCGCAGTGTGCCCCCCCTGCCCCAGAACACCCAACCCCCCATGTTGAGGGCATGCGGCCTGGTACGGCTCAGGAGGGGGGGCGCTCGCTCGTCCCCACTCCTTTCCTGGCCGGCCAGGTAGCGTGCTTTGGATACGGGTCTGGTATGGATTGTGGGGGAACCCATGTCGGTTTTTTATTTAAAATTTGGCGTGGAGTTCCCCCTCATGATTCATACCAAACGCTGCAGCTAGAATTGGCGGGAATCCAAGTCAGATCTCCCGTCGCTTCTATGACGGCTTTGTCTCCATCGCGGCAAGCCAGCTTGGCACTGGTTCCCGCGATGGGGCTCGTAGGTGGTCAATCTCGCAGAGAAAGGGAGCGAGATTGACACAATATCGCGGTCACCTACTGTATGCAGTTAAAAATGGTTGCCATTTAGACCGGCACTGCGGGTGTGCATACAACCTTTTTTCCCATGAAAAAATCAGACCCTTAAACTATAAATACTGTGACTTTTAGTGACCAGGTACACTTCTATTTAAATTGTGATTTCTATTATAAATATCTAAGGGTTTTTGACTATTCACATTGGTGTCATAAGAGCGCGCCCTATTTCACTATTTATGTTATTTGAAGCACATTACTCTTTAAGGGGACCAACAGTTTATCTATTTTATAGTTATTATTTTTTTAGTTTTTGGCCAGTGGCGGCTGGTGCTCCATATTTTTGGGGGGGCGCAAACAAATCCCCAACCCCCCCCCCCCCCAACATCACTCGCAGACAATGCAACCTGCAGAGGGATAGATTGGATAGGACAGAGATAGATAGAGAGATAAATAGATAGATAGATATACAGATAGATAGATAGTTAGACAAATAGATAAACAGACAGACAGATAGATAGATAGATAGATAGATAGATAGATAGATAGATAGATAGATAGATAGATAGATAGATAGATAGATAGATAGATAGATAAGATATATATAAGATAGATCCAAAGACATGCTGGTAGGTAAATTGGATCTTGTCCAAAATTGGCCCAGTATATATATGTATATCTGTGTGTATGACTGTGTGATCCTACGGGGTAAAATGACCGCACCAGCCAAGCAGACACTGGCTGGAAAAGCGCCCAGAGGCGATTCAGTTTGCATGTGCAACGCTATACAAGTCATTCATTCATTCATTCATAATAAGATAGATAGATAATAAGATAGATAGATACTACGATAGATAGATAATAAGATAGATAGATACTAAGATAGATAGATACTAAGATAGATAGATACTAAGATAGATAGATACTAAGATAGATAGATAATAAGATAGATAGATAATTAGATAGATAGGCAGACATATAGATAGATAGATAGATAGATAGATAGATAGATAGATAGATAGATAGATAGATAGATAGATAGATAGATAGATAGATAGATAATAAGATAGATAATAAGATAGATAGATAGATAGATAATAAGATAGATAGGCAGACAGATAGATAGATAGATAGATAGATAGATAGATAGATAGATAGATAGATAGATAGACAGATAGATAATAAGATATATAGATAGATAGATAGATAATAAGATAGATAGATAATAAGATAGATAGATAGATAGATAATAAGATAGATAGATAGATAGATAATAAGATAGATAGATAGATAGATAATAAGATAGATAGATAGATAGATAGATAGATAGATAGATAATAAGGTAGATAGATAGATATTAAGATATTAAGATAGATAGATAGATAGATAGATAGATAATAAGATAGCTAGATACTACGATAGATAGATACTGCGATAGATAAGATACTACGATAGATAAGATACTAAGATAGATAGATAATAAGATAGATAAGATACTAAGATAGATAGATAATAAGATAGATAGATAGATAGATAGATAGATAGATAGATAGATATGTGTGTAATGAAGGCTGCAGCAAATATTGTCGGGTGAAGCATGCCCCCCCTCTCCACTCTCCACTCAATCACAAGATGACAATACATACAGCACAAGGTGCTGCTGTATGTGCATGGGGTGGACACTGGACAGACACTGGTTTAAGAATAAATAAAGAGTTATATTAGGGATATTTTACTTACCTCCGAGTCCTGGAGCCAGAGAACCGAAACTGAAAGTGACACAGCCTCCGCACTGCCCATTTCCTAGCAGAGCAGAAGGACCCATGTGAGTGGCTGGAGAGGCTCAGGACCTGATGTAAGTGGCTGGAGAGGCGTCCTGCACAGCGCCACGGAGCTAAAAAAAAACTTGCAAATGAAACGTCTTGCCTGCAGAATTGGCATGATGCTTCAATGATGCTTTAACACTGCACTGTGCCCGGCGCCCAGAGCCCGCCCCAAACACTTAAATAACCTTTTTTTTTCTTAAAGGGCCAAAAAAAAAAAACATTTTTTGTTAGTGGCTTTGGGGTGGGGGGGGGGGGGGCGCCCAGGCGCCCCCTATGGACGGGCCGCCACTGTTTTTGGCACAGAGTTTACCCACAACACAATTACATCTTCAACATCGGTAAGTTCCCCAGGTAAATCTGGGGGAAAGGTCCAATGTATTTAAATAATGACTAGATGTCAAGGTATCTCGTAAAGGAAGTTGCTCGTCTAAACACTCGTTCAGGGTTTGGATGTACATATTTAGAAAGTTTGTGAGCTTCGGCCAAAATATGCCAGTGGCGGGAAATAGATGCTCATAGGCATGACTTATGAGCAGAAAAATGTGTAGCAAATTTAACTGTGTGGACAGGAGTCTTGGAAGAGGGTTTATACAAAAGGTCAAGCCTGGATCGAAGTCTGGCTTTATTAAACACCTTCCTTAGGAGTGATCTGAAAAAGCCTCTGGCTAATAGTCTGTTTTTTTTTTTAGAAGATCTGCCTGGTTGAAAAAAGAGGGGCGGGTGTAGGTATGTAAAATTGTATTGCCAGAGCTGGGTTTGCGTTATAGGTCAGTCTCTAAGTCACGCTTATCATTGATCATGATAGTAAGATCAAGAATAGAGATTTGGCTTGAGCTGAAGCTATGGGTGAATTTAAATCGAATTCATTAATATTCAAACCATCCAAAAAAGATAATAATTCATCCTTTGATCCTGTCCAATTAATAAGCAGGTCATCAATGTAATGAAACCAATGGAGTGCCTTAGTTAGCCACCAGTCAAATTGCTCATCAGTGAAGATCCATCTCTCCCAACCTCCCAAGTAAAGATTTGCATAAGACACGGCACATCAAGTGCCCATCGCAACTCCTTGTCTTTGAAAATACATTGGGCCAGAGAGAGAGTACGCCGGCGTATCTACTGATACGCCGGCGTACTTTCAAATTACCCGCGTCGTATCTTTAGTTTGAATCCTCAAAACAAGATACAACGGCATCTGGGTTCGATCCGACAGGCGTATGGCTTTGTACGCCTTCGGATCGCAGATGCAATACTTTGGCGTCCGCTGGGTGGAGTTTGCGTCGTTTTCCGTGTCAGGTATGCAAATTAGCTTTTTCCGACGATCCACGAACGTACACGCGGCCACCGCATTCTCTTACTTCGTCTCTAGTCGGCTTTTTCCGGCGTATAGTTAAAGCTGCTAGTTTGCGGCGTATAGATAGACTTGCCATGTTAAAGTATGGCCGTTGTTCCCGGGTCGAAATTTGAATTTTTTTTTTTGCGTAAGTCGTCCGTGAATAGGGATGGACGTAAGTCACGTCTAAGTTCAAAAAAATTAAGTTGTTGCGATGTCATTTCACGCAAAGCACGGCGGGAAATTTCAGAGCATGCGCAGTTCAATCGGCGCGGGGATGCGCTTCATTTAAATGAATCACGCCTCCTAATCAGCGATTTGAATTCCGCCGTCAGAAATACACTACGCCGCCGTAACTTACTGGATTCGACTTAAAGCCAGGTAAGATACGGCGGAGTAGCGGATCTCCGATACGCTGCGCCTATCCAATTCTATGTGGACCTGGCCCATTGTGTCCATAAAGGTGAAATGATTACGAATTAAAATAAATCGAAGCAAATCCAAAACAAAACGATAATGCGGCCAGGTGGTCCTATCCTGCTCCATAAGGAAGGACCCAATCACTCGGATTCCCCACTTGTGTGGTATACTAAAGTACAAACCCTCTATATCCACTGCTACGATCAGAGCATCCGGGGGAGCATGGGTCCCCTCTAAATGTTGCAGGAGATTAGAGGTATCCCGGACATAAGAGGGGAGGCAGGTCACGTGAGGCATTAACACAGAATCAACATATCTTCTAGCTTTTAGTATGAGGGATTCATTCCCAGAGATGATAGGTCTACCTGGGGGGGTTGGAAAGATCTTTATGCACATTGGGGAGTGCATAGAATGTTGCCAGACATGTAAACTTGGGATTAAGATAATCAAGGGTTTTAAAATCGATCAAACCCTCCAGGTAGGTATGTGTACATATAGATTGTAATTCATTCACATATAAGAGAATTTGATTATTCCCTATATGACAATATGCGTCACTAATCCTAAGGATGTTCAAGCACATCCTCTAATTTTGAGGGTGGGACATGATGACAATATTCTCACCCTTATCAGAGGGCTTGATTGCAATATTGTTGCAAGACTGAAGTGACTTCAAAGCTTCTGATGGTTTTGAAGTCAAATTCATCTCAGGTCTAGACCATTGTCAGGATTTCAAATCCCTGTTAGTGAGTTGAAGGAATGCCCATTAGGGCAGATCAATAAGTCGGGAAATGGGAAGGGAGGGATCAGGGGGATCATCTGAACTTTCTTCATTGCTTAATAGTTTCAGATAAATTATTAGGTTGCGCAGGACAGAACCCTAGTCCAAGCTGTAGTATGGATATTTGTACAGAGCTAAATTTAGAAAGTTACATTTATGATATTAGGATTGACTTGTGGAGTCTGAGAGTTCCCTGTACGGAGGACAAAAGCAGTTTTTGGCCTCCAAGAGGGCCAGAGCTGGATCTAAAAAAAATCTCCTATGGGTACAGATGGTCAATTAGGGCCCCCAGTGTTGGAGGTACCCTTGGATAGAATATTTTGTAGTACTGGTGTTAAATTAGCACTCATAGCCTGCTCTCTTGATTGAGAGGAAACCTCAGGATGTTTTTTATTCTTGGGGTCAGAGGGTAAATACCCACCACCATGCCGTGTGCACTTGACCGGACATGATGCCTGTGCTCCCGAAGGACGGTTGTGCGTCTACAAAAGAGAAAACATAGATAATGATGAATCTGACTCGGTAGTTTTATCTGTTTGAGGTTGTACATGTGTAGTGTGTTTCCTCCTTTGGCCTCTTGCCCCACCCCTATTTATCCACTTATAGGCATAACCCTGTAAAAAAGGCTAATTTATCCAGATTACATTTCTTTTTTTTTTTTTTGTCACAATATCTTTATTCATAGCCACCAAACATTCCTTAATCTCCCATTTATCACTGAAACTAGATATTTCAAAAACATGTTGATACTGCTCATTCAAAGACTCAATTTCTTTATCAAGGAGATTCGTATCAAGGGTATACTGTTGAACAAGCAGTGTCATGAGTTTTTTACTGCTTGTTGTCAAGTCTTTGGTAGGTTTTTTTTTGTTGTGGAGGTATGAAGGCGAAGCCCTTGAGGATTAATGATTTCCTTAATATATTTCAGAAAGTTATCTATATGCCAGTAAAGATGAGACTTGTGTTTCAAAAGACCCTGGATCCTGCATAGGTAAAGAGCAAGATCACCATCATCCTTTTTACATGTTTGAATAATTGATTGAATATTGGACATAAAGCCTGTCCATGACGTACCATGAAGGTCCATCCTCACTTATGTGCGGTATACCCACATCCTATACCAGATTCAAAACAACCAAAGAGACATAAAGAAGGAGACTAGAAAAAACATATGCAAAGAGATTAACTTTTAACATGCAAGAGATACAATTCATTTACAAAACAAAAAACACCCATATCAGTAGCTTTGAATATGGGTGTGCCTCTGGGTGTGTTATCCACCCTAATGAAAAAATGTATTATCACTAGGGTTGAGCGAACCCGAACTGTAAAGTTCGGGTTCGGTACGGACTTTGGGTTTTTCCCGGACCCGAAACCCGAATAGTTGGAAAAAGTCCGGGTTCGGGTTCGGAGTTCGGGTATGTTTTGGCGCGCTGCACGGCAGCCAATCGCCATTCGTGTTACTACTGTGACTGGGAACTGATCACAGCTATGCCTACTTATGGCATGGCTGTGATTGGCCAGTGCAGCATGTGACCCATCATGTGACGTGCCTCTATATTAGATAGAGGCACACAGCACAGATCGTCACTCTGCTTCACTCTAGATAGGGAAAGGCTGCTGGAATCTGCTGCATAGGGAAAGTCTTAGGTGTATCTGGCTCGTTTTCACTGGATTTCACTTATGTGAGGGAAAGGTTGCTGAATCTGCTCAGGGAAAGTGTTAGGTCTATGCTGTTATACTGCTCCAGAAATATCAAGAAGCACACTTTTTTTCTTTGATATCTACATCATCTTATGGCATCTGGCTCGTTGTCACTGCTTCACTTATGTGAGGGAAAGGTTGCTGAATCATAGGGACAGTTTTAGGTGTATGTTGCTCCAGAAATATCAACAAGCACTCTATTCCTGTGACATCTGCTGTGCTTCATATAGTTTAGGAATTTTGTTCAACTATAGGGGCAGTTTGCAATCTATAGGTGACTCTGAATATTTCAACAACAGTACACCTGCCACCAGGCCCGGACTGGCCATAGGGCAGACCGGGCGTTTGCCCGGTAGGCTGGGGGGTCCGGGCCGCCCGCCTGGCTGTGACATGCAAGTTCGGATATGCAGGGCCGGCCGCCGCCACCGCAGGTTCCGACATGCAGGGCCGGCCACTGATGTTCTGCGCTGCATGCAGGGACATCCAGGGCCGGCCGCTAGTGGTGGTGGGAGGAGGAGGCATTCTCCGCCTACTAAGCCCATCCATGGAATCATAGGCCACCGCTTTGCGCATGCGCCCCGCAGCCGACGAGTGCCTGGCAACCAGGACGCCAGGAGAGAAGCCGAGGAGCCAAGGAAGAGGTCGCTATGGGGACTGGAGGTGGTGCCACTCGCCAGTGAACACAAGCGGCTGCGCTGTGACAAGGGGAAGGCGAGCTGCTGGATGTCAGCATATCTCCCCCGCTCGCCCCCCCTTCTCCTGTCAGCAGAGCACGGCTCTCTTGTTGCCAAATTGCTATTGGCCTCAGTGCAGGGCCAATCAGAAGAGGCTAGCTGTGCATCATGGGACATATAGTACTGGATGATTTGTAGGCCCCATTGCTGTCCACAGGCAGCAGACTTCAGCCCCCAGCATGCACTCTGCTGGGGGAAAGAGTGAGAGCCTGGAACACAGAAAGAGACTGAGTGACTACTAAAAGAAAAAGAGAGGACTGTGCTGGGGAAAGACAGAAAGAGAGCCACACTGTATCCACACCACAAAAGAGCCACGCTGTACCCTGACCACCAGAGAGAGCCACGCTGTACCCTGACCACCAGAGAGAGCCACGCTGTACCCTGACCACCAGAGAGAGCCACGCTGTACCCTGACCACCAGAGAGAGCCATGCTGTACCCTGACCACCAGAGAGAGCCATGCTGTAAACTGACCACCAGAGAGAGCCACGTTGTAAACTGACCACCAGAGAGCCATGCTGTACCCTGACCACCAGAGAGAGCCACGCTGTACCCTGACCACCAGAGAGAGCCACGCTGTACCCTGACCACCAGAGAGAGCCACGCTGTACCCTGACCACCAGAGAGAGCCACGCTGTACCCTGACCACCAGAGAGAGCCACGCTGTACCCTGACCACCAGAGAGAGCCACGCTGTACCCTGACCACCAGAGAGAGCCACGCTGTACCCTGACCACCAGAGAGAGCCACGCTGTACCTGCACCAGCAGAGAGAGCGTGCCATGCCGTCCAGCTCCACCGACGAGAGAGCAGGTTAGTGTCACTGGGCAGTGTGGGCACAATTAGAGACAGAGTACTAGCATTGTATGGCCACAATAGGATTGGGACATTGTAATATAAAGGGGACTGCACTGTAATCATTGCAGTGCCCCTTTGCAGTGCAGTCCCCTTTATATTCCAGTGTCCCTGCAAATTACAGGTGGAGGACTGATACAGCCAACCCCCCCCCCCCCGAATGTCTGTCTACCGACAAGATCCCCCCACCCCCGAGTCCCTCTGGAAAAGTTGGCTGCTCAGTCTAAAATGCCCGGGCCTATTTTTTGTCCCAGTCCGGGCCTGCCTGCCACACCATCTGTGCACCTGTGATATACTGTGTTTCTGTCAAGTACATAGTCAGGGAGAGTTTGCTGAAATATTTTTTCTATGGTGGCAGTCAGCACTCTATAGGTGACTGAGTATTTCAACAGCACTACACCTGCCACACCACCTGTGCACCTGTGATATACTGTGTTTCTGTCAAGTACATAGTCAGGGAGAGTTTCCTGAAATATTTTTTCTATGGTGGCAGTCAGCACTCTATAGGTGACTGAGTATTTCAACAGCACTACACCTGCCACACCACCTGTGCACCTGTGATATACTGTGTTTTTTTATGTTATTTTAAGTTATCTCCCTATCCACATTTATTTCCAGAGTACTTGCCATGCTCTTCCCGACATTTTGCTGCCATTTGCAGCCCGCCAACCCTTTCCCTTAGTTTTTTAGAGACATTTTTGTAGTCAAAAGTCCGGGTCCCCATTGACTTCAATGGGGTTCGGGTCAAAGTTCGGGTTCGGTCCCGAACCCAAACTTTTTTTTCAAAGTCCGGGTTTGGGTCCGAACCCGAACATCCAGGTGTCCGCTCAACTCTAATTATCACTACTGAAAAACAAAGGGCAGCAAATTTGAGGCAACTTTGGACTTTCATGGTACAGTTAAGACTCACATTTAAAAATCTATAAAAATATACATTTATTATGACAAAACATGATTAAAATAGTCCTTTAAGGAGAAAGTACAACACACATAAGCTTAAATCTCTGAAAAAGGAACTGAACGAGTAAACGTATATCCATCCGTATCAGACAATTGTCCCTTGTTAGTTCAACCTTTACATGTTTTGCGGTGGGAGCGCTTCTTCAGGAATGTACTTCAGAGTTTTTTTTTATATGTGTATATTTCTATGTAGAGAACAAACATATATATGAGTAAACTTCCAAACAATACAGTCAAGTATATACAATGAGAGTTGCAAAGATTTGGACAAACATGGAACCCAGCTCTGTCTGCCCCAGAGGTGAGCCAAACCAAAAATCAAGCAACCTGAATCTATAATATCTATCATACACTTCAACCCTGTAGATGTATCCCCAAACAGAATGGACATATGCCATTGCAGGACTGACACAAACCAATAGAGGCATCTCAGGCCCCTAAGATGCCCTATTGGTTTTTGTCAGTCCTGCGATGGTAAGCTCCATATGTCTATTCTGTTTGGGGATACATCCCCAATTCAGATTCAGGTTGCTTAATTTTTGGTTTGGCTCACCTCTGGGGCAGACAGAGCAGGTTTCCATGTTTGTCTAAATCTTTGCAACTATCATTGTATATACTCGACTTTATTGTTTGGAAGTTTACTCATATATATGTCTGTTCTCCTATAGAGATATCTACACATATAAAAAAAAAATGTACACTCCTTAAAGCGGTAGTAAACTCAAACATGTAATTACTAAATCGCCATATATAGCTTAAGTTAGGTATTTTCAATCAAAGTTACATATATAGTATGCCAAAAAAAACGTCTTACTTGTTTCAATATACGTTTTTGTGAACACTCCTGCTTGTACCTCCCCGCCGCCATTTCTACTGCTGTCTTCCATGCCTATACAGTGATATATTTCCGCCCTCAGTATGTAGCTGTGGCTATAATCCCGCGCGTGCGCATGATTTCCTGAAGCCGAGCCGCGTCTCTCCACAACCCCTCCGACGTAGCGAGTCACATGGGGTCAAGGCTCAGCTTCTTAATAGAAGTATCGCGGGATGTCGGGGCTGACGTCACCATAAGGAAATGACGCAGCCCCGACATAAACAGATTTTTAGCCGGCAGAGGCTCTGCTTGCCGAATTTAACGGGGATCCGGCGCATGCGCGGTACGCGTCCCCACTCGTCAATCTAGCTGTAACTTCAGAAGCAGGCAGGTAAGGAAAAAAATATAAAATGTCAATCGGTTTACAAGGATGAAATGCACAATTACATTGAAAGTGAATATTTTGACTTTACAACCACTTTAAGAAGCGGTCCCACCTCAAAACATGTAGAGGTTGAACTGACAAGGGACAATTGTCTGATTCCCCCCTCACGGATGGATATACGTTTACTCGTTGAGTTCCTGTTTTGAGATTTAAGCTTGTGTATTGTACTTTCTCCTTAAAGGGCTATTTTAATCATGTTTTGTCATAATTTATATTTTGTATACACTTTTGTATGCGAGTCTTTACTGTACCATGAAAGTCCAAAGTTGCCTCAAATTTGCTGGCTTTTTTCTAATTGATAGGACAACGGCACATTATTATATATTTATTGGTTCAGCAGTGATAATTAATGGCAGTTATTACTTCATTTAATCTTCGAGCAAGGACTTTGGCTAGAATTTTAACATCTGTGTTAATGAGATGGGATGATATGATTCACAATAGAGATGGTCCTTATGTGGTTTTGGGATGATAACAATTAACACCTCAGTCATAGAGGGCAGGAAACTGCCTTCCTCAAAGGCATAGGTAAAGACCCAAAGTAAATGGGGTATTAAAATGTATTCATAATGTGAGTACCACTCCATAGGGAATCAATTTTTTTATGTGCAAAGGATTGAATAGGCAAGTCTATTTTCTCGGCTGTCAATGGTGCATCTAGGAGCGAAGTTTGGTCAGCAGACAACCTTGGAAGACTAATGCCGCGTACACACGACCGTTTTTCGGGTTGTAAAAAATGATGTTTTTAAGGGTCTAGAAAAAACTATGTTTTTTTCAACCCCGATCATTAAAACGGCCTTGCCTTGCCTTGCCTACACACGATTGTGTGGTGACGTACAACACGTACAACAGCACCACAAAGGGGAAGTTCCATGCAGATGGCGACACCCTTTGGGCTGCTTTTGCTGATTTTGTGTTAGTAAAAGACGATTCCCGCTTTTCAGTCTGTTACAGCGTGATGAATGTGCTTACTCCATTACAAACTCTAGTTTTACCAGAGCAAGCGCTCCCGTCTCATAACTTGCTTCTGAGCATGCACGTTTTTTCACATTGTTAAAGCCCATGGAGCATGTTCAAAATTTTTAATGCCCATTTGTTACATCGTGAAAAATGCTCTGGAGCCCACACACAATAGTTTTTAATTTTTTACAACCCGAAAAACGGTCGTGTGTAAGCGGCATAACAGTATCTAAGTAATCATCCAGTTTGACAATCGTGTAGTGTCGGCATAGAATGACACAAAGGCATCAACCACCTCATGAGTTTGTTCAACTATAACGCCAGCGGAGTTCATAATACGAGAAATAGTGCTAGGTTGAAAATCCAGTCTAAAAATATATGCTAAGAGACAGACATTTTTATCCCCTAGTTCAAATAACCATTGATTTTGGTGCATTTTTTTTACTTTTGGGTATGTTCGATAAAAATTAAATCCAATTCCCTGGCCTTGCTACTCCAGGCCGTATAGTTGTCAGAAGTAGGAGTATTAGAATACTGAGCTTTGGCAATATGTAAAGCCTGTTCTGCATCTACTTGTCTAGACTGGTTGGCCTTATGAGCCTCCCCTATGACTGAGGAAAAAGTACCTTGCATGATGGCTTTAAAGGCATCCCAGACCAGAGGTGTAGAGGTATTTCAGTGAGCCCTTGGTCTGTTACAGCTGAGTCTGTGAGCCAGAGAGGACTTAATCTCCAGACCTTATAATTACTAGGAGTAACTAGAGCGAGAGCCACCATTATGGGGTGAATAATTGGATATCGCTCTAGGGAGATATTTAATATTGGTCGCCAGCCGTAGTAGCTCTTGGGAGAGTAAACACAAATCAATGCAAGATAAAGTGCCATACATGTCAGAGTAACAGGAATTCTTCCTACTCAAAGTATGCTTCCATCTCCAGGCATCTACAAGGTCAAGTTTATCCAGGTATGAATTTAAGGTGGTCAGTGGGCGAGTCATACTACTGAGTCTATTGAGGGAGTTATCCAAAACAGAGTTAAAATCACCCACTAAAATGCAAGGACCTTCAGCCAATTCTGGAATCACGCCCAGGGTATGGGCAAACAAGGACTTTGTAAATAAAGGGGGAATATATAGGTTCACTAAAGTATATGGTTTTCCCATAAATTCAAAAATAAGGATAATAAAAGGCCCATCAGGGTCCGTCTTGATATGCTTAATAGTGATAAGGGCTGATTTAGCTATCACAATAGAGGTGCCACGGGCATAAGTGGAATTGGTAGAATGAAGAGCATAGGCAATTTTGGTGGGTCAAAGGGCCACAACTCTAGAGGCTTGTGGATGAGTTTCCTGGAGAAGGATGACATGTGGGTTATGATGAGCTAGACATTCAAATACTAGAGGTGTTTTACTTTAGAATTAAACCCCCTGACGTTTCAAGATAATAACCATAATGTTCACATGAATTAAGGGTCAAACATAATTGACACAGGAGTATTTCACAAGTGTAGCAGAGGTGCCCATAGTAGTAAAATCATAAGTCAGGGCTAAACATGAACTAATACAAGCAATTTAAAGGTCAAAGAAACAAAATTATGCCATGGTCGACAGTACATAATGATTGGACACTCAAGTACTGAACAAAGAAACAATGGTAACATAGACCCATGAAAAAAAAAAAAAAAAAGAACAAACATCCCTAACCCCCCCCCCCCCCAGCTCTTTAGTCCCAACTACTGAGTGCTTTAATTCCCATAACTAAAACCATGTAATTTGGAAACGTGGATTAGCCAGCCAAGGGACAGAACATGCGTTCAGATGCAGAAACAGAAGAAAAGAAAAACAGTCCAACAGTTGTGAACATTCACCAACCTCTTCCCATGACTGCACAACTGTAGAGTGGCATGTTGATCAAACCTGTGTTATGACAAAAAGAAATAGAAAAAAAGGTAGGAGCTTGAGAGAACAAACCGCCAACCATGCCTTTAAGCTAAACTCTGTATACAGAGTAGTGGTAGACAGCAGTTCCATCAATAAAAAGCAGGGCATCCAGGGTCAGCGGGGGAGGTGTACGTCGATTTGGACATGCTGAAGCCTAGGGGCCCAAGGCATCTACCCACTGGGTGGCATCCTGGGATCAGTGAAGAAATGAGCCTTGCCTTGATGAATGATGCACACAGGGCAGGTGCTACCACTAGGCGGAATAGGCGACCGCCTAGGGCACACTGCCAATTACAGGGTCACCTGTCATATTGTCAGAAGTTTGCCGAGCCCAAGACCGTCACCTGGTGACACTGGTGTGGTGAATAAAAACTGTTGCATATTGTATATATGTGATGACAACTTCTTGTGTAACTGCATTTATGAGGATTTAGGTTGAAGATTGTCCTCCTGTTAATCGCTAGTGTCATTTTGGAGTATCCTGATCCCTGAACCCTTCTCATGATCGTTGACATGAAATTTTAAAATGTGTATGTGTATTAAAATATCCCCCACCCTGCATTGATTGGCACTGGTGACGCTGCATTTGATGGGCGCTGGTGATGCTGCATTTGATGGGCGCTGGTGATGCTGCATTTGATGGGCGCTGGTGACACTGTATTTGATGGGCGCTGGTGACACTGTATTTGATGGGCGCTGGTGACGCTGTATTTGATGAGCGCTAGTGAGGCTGTATTTGATGGGCCCTGGTGACGCTGTATTTGATGGGCCCTGGTGACGCTGCATTTGATGGGCGCTGGTGACACTGTATTTGATGGGCCCTGGTGACGCTGTATTTGATGGGCCCTGGTGACGCTGCATTTGATGGGCGCTGGTGACGCTGCATTTGATGTGCGCTAGTGAGGCTGTATTTGATGGGCCCTGGTGACGCTGCATTTGATGGGCGCTGGTGAGGCTGTATTTGATGGGCGCTGGCGACGCTGCATTTGATGGGCACTGGCGACACTGTATTTGATGGGCGCTGGTGACACTGTATTTGATGAGCGCTGGTGACACTGCATTTGATGGGCGCTTGTGACGCTGTATTTGATGGGCGCTGGTGACGCTGCATTTTATGGGCGCTGGTGACGCTTCATTTGATGGGCGCTGGTGAGGCTGTATTTGATGGGCGCTGGTGACGCTGCATTTGATGGGCGCTGGTGACGCTGCATTTGATGGGCGCTGGCGACGCTGCATTTGATGGGCGCTGGCGACGCTGTATTTGATGGGCGCTAGTGAGGCTGTATTTGATGGGCGCTGGTGACGCTGTATTTGATGGGCGCTGGTGACGCTGTATTTGATGGGCGCTGGTGACGCTGTATTTGATGGGCGCTGGTGAGGCTGCATTTGATGGGCACTGGTGAGGCTGCATTTGATGGGCACTGGTGAGGCTGTATTTGATGGGCCCTGGTGACGCTGCATATGATGGGCGCTGGTGACGCTGCATTTGATGGGCGCTAGTGAGGCTGTATTTGATGGGCTCTGGAGACACTGTATTTGGGTGCTGGTGACACTGTATTTGATGGGCGCTGGTGATGCTGCATTTGATGAGCGCTAGTGAGGCTGTATTTGATGGGCCCTGGTGACGCTGTATTTAATGGGCCCTGGTGACACTGCATTTGATGGGCGCTGGTGAGGCTGCATTTGATGGGCGCTGGTGACACTGTATTTGGGCGCTGGTGACACTGTATTTGATGGGCGCTGGTGACGCTGCATTTGATGGGCGCTGGTGACGCTGCATTTGATGGGCTCTGGTGACACTGCATTTGATGGGCTCTGGTGAGGCTGCATTTGATGGGCGCTGGTGACGCTGCATTTGATGGGTGCTGGTGAGGCTGCATTTGATGGGCGCTGATGAGGCTGCATTTGATGGGTGCTGGTAAGGCTGCATTTGATGGGCGCTTCGTTAGAAAGGTGGGGTATACATGGGCAGGGCAAAGGGGGTGGGGTCAGGGGTGGAGCCAAGGGGGGCGGCAAAATTAGGTTTCGCATAGGGTGTCAAAAATCCTTGCACCAGCCCTGGATGCACAACCTCGAAGGGTACAGCATACTGTAGGGCAATTGTACATCCCACAGATTTTTTACTGAAAGAAGGATTCTCATTGCTTTTGTGTAGCAGCAGAAAAGTCAGGAAAGATGGTAATGGTACTGCTGTTGTAGGAGAGATGACCTTTCTCCCTGGCGGCCCTAAGTACAGCATCTGTATCATGGGAATGTAGAACCTTTATAAGGATAGGACAAGGTGGCGCCCCTGGTGGTAAAGGGTGTAATGAAACTCTGTGGGCCTTTTCTATAGCGATGGTAATAATGTGGTGGCGCCAAAGGTTGTGACAAGCCAGTGTTCTAAAAAAGAATCAGGGTTCTTACCCTCTGAGCCTTCAGGGAACCCCAAGAAACACAAATAATTTTGCCGTCTACGATCTTCCATATCAGTTTGCTTATCAGTGGTGACAGCGTGACCTTTTGTAAATCAGCTACAGACACCTGCATGGTGCTGCTAACATCTTCGAGATCACTGATTTGCCATTCCATGTTACTGAACCTATGGCAGAGATTATGCACATCATGTTTTAGAAAAGACAAATCCATCCAGGCAGTCTATCTGGGAGGTCAGAGTAGCTTGACAGTGCTGTAAAGCCTCCATGATCTGAGACGGGGTCAGCGCTGGAGAGGAGCCTGTGGAGTCATCAGTAGGGATGAGCCGAACACCCCCCCGTTTGGTTCGCACCAGAACCCCATTGATGTCTATGGGACTCGAACGTTCGAATTCAAAAGTGATAATTTAAAAGTTATAAGTTATTGTTGTAAAACGTCTTTGAGAACCCGGGTCTTGCCCCAGGGAACATGTATCAATGGAAAAAAAAGTTATAAAAACGGTTGTTTTTTCAGGAGCAGTGATTTTAATGATGCTTAAATAAAAATAAAAAAATAAATTCCTTTAAATATTGTATGTAGTATGCCTGTGAAAACGTCTTTGAGAACCCGGGTCTTGCCCCAGGGAACATGTATCAATGGAAAAAAAGTTTTTAAAAATGGTCGTTTTTTCAAGACTCGATATTGATACATATTCCCTCGGGCAAGACCCGGGTTCTCAATGATGTTTCCACAGGCATACTATAGACACCCAGCAGGTACAATATTTAAAGGAATTTTTCATTTTTTTTTTTTTATTATTTAAGCATCATTAACCACTTAAGACCCGGACCAAAATGCAGCTGAAGGACCTTGCCCCTTTTTGCGATTTGGCACTGCGTCACTTTAACTGACAATTGGGCGGTCGTGCGACATGGCTCCCAAACAAAATTGGCGTCCTTTTTTCCCCACAAATAGAGCTTTTGGTGGTATTTGATCACCTCTGCGGTTTTTATTTTTTGTACTATAAACAAAAATAGAGCGACAATTTTGAAAACAATTCAATATTTTTTACTTTTTGCTATAATAAATATCCCCCAAAAATATATAAAAACATTTTTTTCCTCAGTTTAGGCCGATACATATTCTTCTACCTATTTTTGGTAAAAAAAATCGCAATAAGCGTTTATCAGTTGGTTTGCGCAAAATTTATAGCGTTTACAAAATAGGGGATAGTTTTTTTGCATTTATATAAAAACAATTTTTTACTACTAATGGCGGCGATCAGCGATTTTTTTCGTGACTGCGACATTATGGCAGATACTTCGGACAATTTTGACACATTTTTGGGACCATTGTCATTTTCACAGCAAAAAATGCATTGTTTATTGTGAAAATGATAATTGCAGTTTGGGAGTTAACCACATGGGGCGCTGATGGGGTTATGTGTGACCTCAAGTGTGTTTACAAGTGTAGGGGGTGTGACTGTAGGTGTGACATCATCGATTGTGTCCCCCTATAAAAGGGAGCACACGATCGATGACGCCGCCACAGTGAAGAACAGGAAAGCCGTGTTTACACGCGGCTCTCCCCGTTCTTCAGCTCCGGGGACCGATCGCGGGACTCCAGCGGTGATCGGGTCCGCGAGTCCCGTGGTCTTGGTCACGGAGCTTTGGACCAGGTCGCGGGAGCGCACCACGGGTGCACGCCCGCGACCCCACGGCTGGGCTTGAAGGACAACATACCTATACGTTGATGTGCCCAGCCGTGTCATTCTGCCGGGGTATATCGGCGCGAAGGAGTCGTTAAAAAATTACACTCTCTCTGTCCTCTCTTAACCACCGCAACACACTACACAAGGCCGACCTGCAGTCGGCCTTTTATAGTGTGGGGCGTGTACTAAACCCCCTGAGCCATAATTGGCCAAAGCCATCCTGGCTTTGGCCAATTATGGCTCTCCGTTTTTTGCAAGCTGTGATTGGCCAAGCATGCGGGTCATAGTGCATGCTTGGCCAATCATCAGCCAGCGATGCCACAGTGAATTATGGTCTGTGAAATGTAACTTGAATTTGGTGCTAACAACCAGTTTTGTTCGTATTTTCGACGAACGATCGAACATACGATGTTGGAGTCGAACATGAGTTTGACTCGAATACAAAGCTCATCCCTAGCCATCAGCAGCAGGAGGAGGACACACAGAGGCCATTTCAAACAGGCTGTCCAGGGGCTCAAATATATCAGATGCAGGGGCAACAGAGGACTCACCCTGGGAGGGAAAAGGCGGCTCTGTGCATTCCATCAGCGTAGCGGTAGTGTTAGGGCCACAAGGGGGGTCAGTGCCTTCTTGCCATGGCTCAGGAAGAGGGAGAGGCGGCTTGAAACCCGGTGCTGCCGTGCCAGCATTGCCGATTTTAAACATCCCCTCTGGGTCCCTGGGATAGCTGGAAGTGAGGAGGAGCGGTGGTGGGTACAGATTGGGGACTGGTCCAGCAGGATTACAGAAGGATTTGTGCTGTCATGACAGACCTCAGAGATTCCGCTGCTCACATCCGGAAGTCGGATGCGCCCCCTGACACTAATTTTTATGTTTTACATAGCTATACCTGCAAAAGGGTCTGGCCTGAAGTGATCTAGCATGAGTTCATTTTCTAAAATAAGTTTCACTTTTTAAAGTAGTGATATAAACAAGACCAAGGATAAATCCAAGGAAAGATCCAAGCTTTACTCACCTGCCAGCCTGCTGACAACCAAATCAACCTATCTAACAATATGCGTTAAAACAGGGGTTTAGTCTGCACACATTTGCAAATACATGCATAAGCCACAGAGCCTCATCACAGCACTCTGGTATCTGTGGTCCTATCTCTAACATATGAGAGACTCCACAATGGAAACACATTCATTCTGATGGATAGGTGGAAGTCAGGTGGACTGAAGGGAGCCCACCCCTTCTTAAAGCAGAGGTTCACCCAAATAACATGTACATAAGATCATATTCTTTATACTTCCAACATGTACAGTATGCCCTTTTTTTTGGCTCTACATACCTTATGGCTATTTTCCACCCGGCTTCCGAGTACTCTCCCGTGGGAGTAGGTGTTTCTTTTACGAAAGTAGCCGAACTGCGAGTCAGCTCTACACGGCGCCTGCGCACCGTCTAGGAGCCGTGTAGAGCTGACTGCGCAGGCGCCATATAGAGCTGACTCGCAGTTTGGCTACTTTCGGAAACTCTGTAACTCTCGTGACGCGCCTACGCAATAGGGGGGCGCGGGGGGGAACTTTTTCTCAAGGACGTCAATCATCTGGGCAAAGTCCCAGGTGACATTGCGCCTCTGCATAGAAACACCTACTCCCGCGGGAGTGAGTACCCGGAATCCGGGTGAAAATAGCCATAATAAGGTATGTAGAGCCAAAAAAAGGGCATACTGTACATGTTGGAAGTATAAAGAATATGATCTTATATACATGTTATTTGGGTGAACCTCCGCTTTAAAAAGTAGACATTCAGCCTAAAACTAACTAACTCTAAATCTACTGGTAGACACATTCTAAGACTAATCTATCTAACCCTGTAAAGCAAAAATTGCTATACATATCTTTTCTGCAGCCGGTCTGGTCTGGTTCCACACCAAGCTGTCACTGGTGGCTTCTTTCTGCAGGTGAGGCAGCCAACAACAGAAGCCCCATAGTAAGTCTATGGGTGATGTCACTTCTATGTCATTTCCCAGCTGTCGGCTGTCGGCTGTCTCTTCCACACAGCATGCTGTAGACTGGACCAAATCTGTTTCTAAAAAGGTATGTATAGCGACTTTTTTCCTTAGTGTTACAGAGATTAGTCTTAGAATGTGGCTGCCAGTAGATTTAGAGTTAAATAGTTTTAGGCTGAATTTCTGCTTTACCGCTAACAATGCATAGCATTAAACTCCAATTTTGTTCCAAAAACATCCTCTGTAGTTTTCCAATAAATTTTGCAAACTCCCATTACATATTTTTGATACTAAAACCTGTCATTAAATGATATTTTTTCAGGGAGCAGTAAAGAAGTGTTTTTGCCAGGCGATTCAGTAGGGCATATGCAGAACTGCATCCAGAGAGTAGGTTGAGGGGTAGTAAAGATGCAGCTCAATTGTGTATTTTCACCACTCCCCAGACATTGGTGGGAATGAGCCCTTTGTAAGTTTTTCACCAAAAAAATAAGACATTAAACCTAAGGACAATGAGAATTACAGTATGCCCCGATCTTTAGAGACTATGTTGTAGATTGTAGCGACTATGCATGTTGAGTATGTGTATAAACCAGCGCTTAAAATCTCTCTTGTAGATTTATCTTGTTATGTATGTATGTTCTTCTGTATTAAATAAGTAAACTATCACCAGATTGTTTGATCCCTGGTGAGTGTGGGTCAAATAAAGCTCAGCTCCATATCCCACTTGTATCTTCTCCTAATTCCAATTCAACCCACAATATTATACAACAGAAAAAAAAAATATATTAAAACAATATAATGTAGTATCTTCTAATGATTCAACTTCTACCTTTCTCAGTTCAGAGAAATTATTCAATCTTCAAATTATCATGACCTTCAAAATTAAAAAATAAACCAGAATAATTGATAGTGTAATATTACTTAAAAAAAAACAGCTTTATAATGTGTTCACCTTTAATTGTAAACAAATGTGCAGACCATAAAATTATATTCACTCATTACTCCATGCAACCAATCTCCCATGCCAAATGTACCTTACCAGATCATATGCCCACTTTATGATAGGGCTGAATAGTACTGATCAAACTCATTCTTTGCTTTCCACACTTTTCTTCAACATAGGTGTCATTAACATTTACGATAAAGTAGTGACATGTAAAGATACAAAACTGGAAGCTGGAGCAATAGATTCAACAATAAATCATTAAAACTTTTTTTTTCATAAAATTGTTTACATACAGAGAAGCACAGTTTGCCAATATCCAAAATGGTGGAACAGTCACTTCCAGTTCCAGCATGCATGTGTGCATCTGAAATCACTTGCTGATGTGTTTTGTCATTACAACGTTTTCAAAGCATGTGGTGTCAGACAGCAAGCACTCCTTAAATAGTGTACTTATGCCCATAGTGGCATTTCTCGACACCATCTCAACTTTGCAATAATACCGGACTGGTACTTTTATTGCATCTTCCTCCAACTTGGCATATAATAAAATCCCATGACTGGAGGGGGGGCTTGGGGGCGTGGCTACTGCACTGCTGTATGTCCACCTAAAACCTCAGCCCTGCTCTAGCACAGGGAATTCTAGCCCAGAGAGGTGATTTCAGACTGACCACTTGCCACCAAACTCCCTGAAGGGCCGCTTATTCCTCCAAGATGACCTGAAAACGCAAAGAAGCATCTCAGCCAAATAAGCTGTCACACTTCTTCCCTCCAACGGAGCGAGCTCAAGTCCAAGATGGCACCGGCAGCTGCTCTCCATTTACCTCGAGCGGGTCCCTCTATGCCTCACAGAGCCCCAACACATCAGCTGGATCTCAGCAGGGATCCCGAGAAACATCTTCACCAATCTCCCAGAGCCCTGTTAAATCAAAGCCTAAGCTAGAAGCAGGATCACACAGCATAGAGGTGAGTTAAGGAAAATGTGTCACTGGATGACATGAGGGAGCTTGTGGAGACCATTGACACCTTTTCTACCGCAAACCGATCACTATTAGGGATGAGCTTCATGTTCGACTCGAACATCGTATGTACGTTATGGGCCGTTCGCGCCAAATTCGAGTGGCGTGTCACAGCCCATAATTCACTGCGGCATCGCAGTACGTTACTGGCTAATGATTGGCCAAGCATGCACTATGACCCACATGCTTTAGCCAATCACAGTGCGCAAAAAATGGAGAGCCATAATTGGCCAAAGCCAGGGTGGCTCAGGCTTTAGCACACGCCCCACACTATATAAGGCCGCCTCCGTGGCGGCCTTGTGTAGTGTGTTGCGGTGGTTTAGAGAGAGAGAGAGTGTGTAATTTTTTTTTAGTTCGGGCAGGCAGACTGGCTGGCGAGTCAGTATTTTCACTTGGTGTACTGTGTCCTCTGCACAGTGTGAACCTAAAGCTACAGTCAGGTCCATAAATATTGGGACATCAACACAATTCTAATGTTTTTGGCTCTATACACCACCACAATGGATTTGAAATGAAACACACAAGATTTGCTTAAACTGCAGAATTTCAGCTTTAATTTGAGGGTATTTACATCCAAATCAGGTGAACAGTGTAGGAATTACAACAGTTTGTATATGTGCCTCCCACTTTAAGGGTAATGAGACAATTGGCTGCTCAGCTGTTCCATGGCCAGGTGTGTGTTACTCCCTCATTATCCCATTTACAAGGAGCAGATAAAAGGTCCAAAGTTAATTTCAAGTGTGCCATTTGCATTTGGAATCTGTTGCTGTCAACTCTCAATATGAGATCCAAAGAGCTATCACTATCAGTGAAGCAAGCCATCATTAGGCTGAAAAAAAAACAACCCCATCAGAGAGATAGCAAAAACATTAGGTGTGGCCAAATCAACTGTTTTGAACATCCTTAAAAAGAAAGAACGCACCGGTGAGCTCAGCAACACCAAAAGAGCCGAAAGACAGTGGAAAACAACTGTAGTGGATGACCGGAGAATTATTTCCCTGGTGAAGAAAACACTCTTCACAACAGTTGGCCAGATCAAGAACACTCTCCAGGAGGTAGGTGTATGTGTGTCAAAGTCAACAATCAAGAGAAGACGTCACCAGAGTGAATACAGAGGGTTCACCACAAGATGTAAACCATTGGTGAGCCTCAAAAACAGGAAGGTTAGATTAGAGTTTGCCAAACAACATCTAAAAAAGCCTTCACAGTTTTGGAACAACATCCTATGGACAGATGAGACCAAGATCAACTTGTACCAGAGTGATGGGAAGAGAAGAGTATGGATAAGGAAAGGAACTGCTCATGATCCAAAGCATACCACCTCATCAGTAAAGCATGGTGGTGGTAGTGTCATGGCGTGGGCATGTATGGCTGCCAATGGAACTGGTTCTCTTGTATTGATGATGTGACTGCTGACAAAAGCAGCAGGATGAATTCTGAAGTGTTTCGGGCAATATTATCTGCTCATATTCAGCCAAATGCTTCAGAACTCATTGGACGGTGCTTCACAGTGCAGATGGACAATGACCCGAAGCATACTGTGAAAGCAACCAAAGAGTTTTTTTAAGGGAAATAAGTGGAATGTTATACAATTGCCAAGTCAATCACCTGACCTGAATCCGATTGAGAATGCATTTCACTTGCTGAAGACAAAACTGAAGGCAAAATGCCCCAAGAACAAGCAGGAACTGAAGACAGTTGCAGTAGAGGCCTGGCAGAGCATCACCAGGGATGAAACCCAACATCTGGTCATGTCTATGCGTTCCAGACTTCAGGCTGTAATTGACTGCAAAGGATTTGCAACCAAGTATTAAAAAGTGAAAGTTTGATTTATGATTGTTAATGTGTCCCATTACTTTTGGTCCCTTAAAAAGTGGGAGGCACATATACAAACTGTTGTAATTCCTACACTGTTTACCTGATTTGGATGTAAATACCCTCAAGTTAAAGCTGAAAGTCTGAAGTTAAAGAACATATTGTTTGTTTCATTTTAAATCCACTGTGGTGGTGTATAGAGCCAAAAAGATTATGATTGTGTCAATGTCCCAATATTTATGGACCTGACTGTATGTGAATACAATTGCTGTTGTTCTCATATTAATACCACAGGCAGTGGCTGATCAGCAAATATTCCCACTTGATGTACTGTGTCCTCTGCACAGTGTACACCTAAAGCTATGTGAATACAATTGCTGCTGTTCTCATATTAATACCACAGGCAGTGACTGATCAGCATGTAGTTTCACTTGGTGTACTGTGTCCTCTGCACAGTGTGCACCTAAAGCTACGTGAATACATTTGCTGGTGTTCTCATATTAATACCACAGGCAGTGACTGATCAGCAAGTATTGTCAGTATTTGTGCAGCTACATCTCCCTGCAGGCCATTAGTATGTCTGGAAGGACAACAAGGAGAGGCAGAGAGTCACAAGCCAATAAAATAGGGCAAGCAGGCTCTGCGTCTAGAGGAAACAGTGCTGCTGGTCATGGACATGGTGCATCCTCATCAGCACGTGGCCGTGGGACACGCTTGTCCTTTTTTTCGGCAGCTGGCCGTTTTGAGCCGCAACATGCTGAACACTTGGTAGAGTGGATGACCAAGCTGTCCTCATCCTCTCTCACCCAGGCTCAGGGTACTTTGGCAAAGCAGCTGCCAATGCGGCCTCTTCCCTCTGCTCAGTGGCATCAGTCACTTCTTCCCTAGCCCCACCATGTCCTCCTGAGGAGTCCCCCGAACTGTTTGACCAAAGTGTTGGGTACATGCTGCAGGAGGATTCGCAGCGTCTTGAAGGCTTTGATGATGGTACACAGCTAGAGGAAGTCAGTAATGTGAGCCCGGAGAGAGGGGTGCCCAAGAAGGACAACAATCTGGCAGTTATGTTCCCCCAGCTGCAGCATACTGCCAGGTTTTCTACAGTGATGAGGAGGAAGGGGATGATTAGGTCACTGACTCCACGTGGGTGCTTGATAAGAGACAGAGGAGGAGGAGGCACATCTCAAACGAGGCAGGATGCCCTCCAGGGGCCAGCTTAAGGGCAGCACACTGACTGCATCACAACGAATATGCAGGGCGCTGCTGTTTCTCTGCGTTATTCCAAAAGTTCTTTGGTGTGGGCCTTTTTTGAGATGAGTGCATCAGATCGCACGACTGCTATTTGCAAAATATGTCGCAAGCGTATCTCGCGTGGCCAAAACATCACCCACTTGGGCACCACATGCTTAACCAGATATATGTCGACCTGCCATGCAATTCGTTGGCAAGCGTACCTCAAAGACCCACACCAAAGAACAAAGCGGACCTCTCCTTGCTCCTCATCTGCTGGGATCTCCAACCCCACTATACCTTCAGTCCTCTCTGAAGTCCACTTTGATAGGACTGAAGGTGTAGAATTAGGTGTGTCACAGCCAAGTACTTGCAGGCAATCTACTATCGGTACACCAACGTCAGATTGTACCAGGCAAATTTCCCTGCCCCAGCTGCTGCAGCGCCAAAATAAATTCTCTCCCAGCCATCCACATGCCCATCAGTTGAATGCTAGATTGGCTAAATTGCTAGCACTTCAACTGCTGCCTTTTCAGTTGGTAGATTCTGCCCCCTTCCATGAGTTTGTGGAATGGGCGGTACCTCAGTGGCAGGTTACCAAACGCCACTTTTTCTCACGGAAGGCGATTCCAGCTCTCTACCGGCATGTGGAAGGCAATGTCCATGCCTCGCTGGACAGGGCGGTCAGTGGTAAGGTGCATTTTACCGCTGACTCATGGTCCATAAGGCATGGATATGGATGTTACCTATCTTTTACGGCAAATTGAGTGACTCTGCTGGCAGCTGGGAAGGATGCAGGACAAGGTACAGTAGTGTTGGAGGTTGTTCCGCCACCACGCCTCCAAAATGCTACTACTGGTGATTGTGACACACCTCTCTCCTCCACCCCCACCTCTTCTTCCTCTGTGGCCTCTTCCTGTGCTGATGTGTCCTCGGAACCAGCGGTGCTCCGTAGGCATTCAAGGGGCTACGCAGGTACGCAGGCAAAGAGATGCCATGCAGTGCTTGATCTGGTGTGCTTGGGGGATAGGAGCCACACTAGGGCAGAGGTTCTGTCAACTATGCAGGGGCAGGCTCAGAGGTGGTTGATGCCACACCAGCTTAAGCCAGGAATATTGGTTTGTGACAATGGTGCCAACCTCTTCTCCGCCCTGCGACAGGGACAACTGACCCATGTGCCCTGTTTTGCTCATGTCTTTAAATTGGTGGTGCAGTGGTTCTTGGGCAGGTACCCGGGCTTACATGATGTCCTGAAGCAGGCCAGGAAACTCTGTGTGCATTTCCGACGGTCATATAATGCCAGTGCTCGGCTGGCAGACCTTCAAAAGGAATACAACATGCCCAAGAACCGCCTAATCTGTGACATGCTCACCAGGTGGAACTCTACGTTGGCCATGCTGCAGCGGCTGCACATGCAGCAGAGGGCCATCAATGAGTATCTGTGCCAATATGGTACCAGGACAGGGTCAGGGGAGCTTGTTTTTTTCCCCACGCCAATGGGCCATGATCAGGGATGCATGCACTGTCCTGCCACCATTTGAGGAGGCCACAAGGATGATGAGCAGTGACAGTGAATGCATCAGTAACACTGTCCCTCTTATCCACCTGTTGGAGCACACGCTGCATGGAATAATGGACAGGGCCCTTAAGGCCGAACAGAGGGAGGAAGAGAAGGACTTTCTTACCTCTCAAGGCCCCCTTTATCAAGACAGTGTTCCTCCTTGCCCGCCTATCACACAGGAAGAGGACAAGGAGGAGTATTGTGTCAGCATGGTGGAGCCTAGCACTCGGCATCAGCAGCAGTCTTCAAGGGATCAATTACAGTCCCAAGAAATCCATGGACTTGTACGTGGCTGGGACGAGGTGGCTGCTGATCATGTCGTTCTCAGTGACCCAGAGGACTCTGCACCGAATGCCTCAGCAAACCTATGCTGTATAGCCTCCCTGATCCTACAAAGCCTGCGTAAGGATCCTCATATTTGTGCTATCAAGGAGAGGAGGGATCATTACTGGCTGGCAAAACTCCTTGATCCACGTTACAAGGGTAAGGTTGCAGATCTTATCTTGCCAGCGCAGAGGGAGCAGAAAATGAAACATTTTGGGGAGGCCTTGCAGAAAGGTCTATGCAACGCGTTCCCAGAGACTGGGAGGTTACAAAATCCTGGTCCTGGACAACGTTTTGCTGAGGCTTCGGTCAGTCGCAGAAGGAGCGGTGGAGAAGGTGGCCGTCTGACCGGTGCATTAAATTTTTAAGTCCGCAGCCCCAAGGTATGACCGGTTCCAGCAACCATCGCCAGCGTCTGTTTTACATGGTGCGGGAATACCTAGGGACAAGGTCAGACTTGGACACCTTTCCCACCGCAAATCTTCTGGCTTACTGGGTCTTGAGGATGGATCACTGGCCAGAGCTTGCACAGTAGGCAATTGAGCTACTGGCCTGTCCTGCATCCAGCGTTCTTTCGGGACGCACATTCAGTGCTACTGGAGGGTTTGTGACCGATCACAGGGTGCGTCTCTCCACCGACTCGGTCGATCGACTGACCTTCATAAAAATGAATCGGGCTTGGATCACCACCAGCTACCAATCACCTGATGCTGATGTAACTGAATATATATATTTTTAAATGTCAGATCCCTTCAAAACTGCCTATGCTGATGCTGAGTGACTATCCTGTTATGCTGAATGACTATGCTTTTCCTCAATAATCATGCTGATAGCTTGTAAGAACATTTTTGGTTCTGGGCACCGCCACCAGTGGCTAAGGCCCAATTTGTATGCCCCTGTTTAACAGGGACGTGTAATTACAATTTTTGATGAAATAGTTTGCAGCAGGGCTCATTCCTGCGCTCCAACTAGAGTATATGTGAGGGTTTGCAGTGTTGTGGAACCAGTGCCCAAGGCCCAATTTTTCTGCCCCTGTTCAACAGGGGCATGTAATTACAATTCTTGATCTAATATTTCACAGCAGGGCCCATTCATGCGCCCATCAAGAGTAACTGTGAGGACTTACAGTGTTGTGTCACCAGCGCCAGCACCAAAGGCCCAATTTTTCTACCACTGTTCAACAATGGAATGTAATTACAATTCTTGATATAATAGTTCACAGCAGGGCGTTGCAGCGCCCACCAAGACTAACTGTGAGGGCTTACAGTGTTGTGGCAACACCTAGGGCCCACATTTCTGCAGAGTATATACGGCAGGCCCCTACTTTCAAACATCCAACTTACAAACGATTCCTTATTTCAAACGAAATGAGACAACAGGAAGTGAGAGGAATTCTATCACTAGGAAGGAAAATTCTCTTTTGTAATAGGTGTCTCCTGTCCACTGATGCTTTATCACCCAATTTTTATTTCACAAAAAAAAAACAATTTTTCAAAAATACAGTTGTCATTTAGGACAGAAAGCGAGGTGCAATCTTCTGAACAGATGCACACAGACAGCAACACAAATGTTACAGGGGTGATAACCATTCTTTGTTTTCCAAAAAACTTAAAAATAGATTTTTTGACTGGAGCTACACTTTAAAAAAGTACCAGTTCAAAATTACAGACAGATTCTACTTAACAAACCTACAGTCCCTGTCTTTTTTGCACCGCCTGTGTACTGCTGTTCAAATTATATAGGGCCAAAGGGGCTGGTAATGACCTGGGGGGGGGAACCCATGCTATTTTTCTCAATGATTTTCATCCATATTGCAGGGACCAGACATTACATTAAATCCGCAAGCAGTTTTAAATGACTTTTTTCTTATAGTAATGTAATTTTGTGCAGGGACAGTTCTAAACACATGCCACTTCACAGGCATACTGTAGACACCCAGCAGGTACGATATTAAAGGAATTTTTCTTTTTTTTTTCACTTTAAGCATCATTAAAATCACTGCTCCCAAAAAAAACTGCAAATTTTAAAACTTTTTTTTGCATTGATACATGTCCCCTGGGGCAAGACCCGGGTCCCCAAACGCGCTTTAGGACAACTAACTTGCATATTAGCCTTTTAAATTAGCACTTTTGATTTCGAATATAAATGGAATTGTAGAGCAAAAGCACCAATTAAAGGTGAATAACCATCAGCGACCGAGTCCCTCTAGAAATACAATTTAGAAGGGTTTCCTTGAAACAAGGAGGGATTGTGGGACTTTAATTGAAGCTTGATGGATAGGGGTCAAATATGTCAAATAACTCTATAGGCTTGGTCAAACCTCAGTCATTCAAATCATACCAACAATGATTTTTCTAACAAATTTATTTTTACAAAAAGTAGAAGAATATACAAAAAATATATTAAATGTTTAGTACATATTAAAAACAGTCAGACTATAGTTTGTATAATGTATTACACATGCAAGATGCTGCAGGTGATCTTCATCACAGCCCACATTTATTGGGGGTTCAACTAGTTTCGCCCGAGAGGGCTTCGTCAGGAACCTGTGGAGGGTGATAGTCTACATGAATAAAAAGTATGTCAATAAAATATTAACAGACATCAAGACCAATTATATAGTGTGTACCAATACTATTCATCTAGGAAAAGAAAAAGAAACACAAAACACAAAAAGCAAAGGCAAAAAACAAGCCCGTTAATTGGAAGGCTAAAGTTACAGTATTCTAGACACAGTATGTATCATTGACCAAAAAGATATACATATATATATGTCGAAGTACGTATAATAAATTCCGTTACAATCATATTAATTTAAATAAGGTGAAAATGGACTGGATGCATGTAAAAGCTGTGGACTGTGAAACAGTCCTTACCTTGCACAAACGGAGTAGATGGTTAAGGGCGTGAGCCGTGGCGAGATCAGATCCCAGGTGTAAGCCCACTAGGGGAGGGAAGGGTCTCAACACAGCCTATGCTTGGCTGTCACACAGAGAGCAGACCACATAGAAAAGACTGGACTAGAGAGACAGAAAGAGGACGGAGGCAGGCAAAAACTTATTGATGTTAGTTGATAAAAGTCATAGCCATAAGTCTGATGGACGCGATAATTGGATAATTTCAGAAGAAATTCCAAAATTAGGTAGTATGCTGACCAGTCAGGGTTAATTCCAGTAATGCTATATAGCATAGAAAGGAATAGATTACACATTCATGCTTATGAAGATATATATATCTGCAAGTGCATATAAATTCATATAAAGAATAAGATAAAATAAATAAATAAGACTATAACCTATATTAATTATATCATCTAGATATACAGTGGCATCAAACGGCATATATCACAGAGATGCAGAGTATAACTGTATTGACAAGGTTAATTTATTTTAAAAATTACAAGTTTCCAATTTGTATAGAATATAACCCTGTCTACGTGTGCTAAAGAGAAATACTGAACAGAAAACAGTACCTGGTTAATATTGCAGCTGAGTCTGCCAATGATGTAGCGATTTCAATCACTTTTTGGCCAAGCAAAGTATAGAAACTATAATAAATTAGATAGAGTAGGGAGATATCACTCATTGAAGCAAGTATAAGGTGACTGAGAAAGTTCAGTAAATCACCAAAAGGGTCTAAATGTAAAAGTAATAGTAATAATAATGAGGAAAGAGTGCCTACCTCTTACCTAGCTGTGTCCCAGATACGTATCCAAATGATCTCTCCAGCAAAGCCCACGCTAATGGGACAGCTGTAGAGATCATTTAAGTACTGCTCACAATCAGGTCCCAACGAGTGGAACCTGTATGTGAGGCGGTATCCATTGCGTCAGTGGGCGGGGAAGACGGATGACCGTCATAGGGATTCCCCATGTGTTAGCCGTCAATCCCACAGCTGATGGGGAGGCGGCACATCACACATGGGAGGAGCGCTGGCGTCAGGTATGACGTCCAGCGCATATCCAATGGACGCTGATCCGAGGCAGACCTGCACTATCACCCGAGCCTCCGCTCGGATTCGGCAATGCTGTTAGTATCGCCGGTGCAGGCCCCCTACCGCCCACTGTGGTCAGCCTACAATGCGTGCTGCTATGTGAGTGTACAGCACAGCAAGCCCAATCAGTGTATACCGCAGTGGTGCGGATGATGGGTGAAACCTCCGTGTGTAGGTTAAAGCTGCAAAGAGGAAATAAATAAAAATAAACAAGAGGGAAAAAGAAGAAAAGAGGGAAAAAGGACGGGAAGGGAAAGGGGGAGGGAAAGGAAAAAGAAAGAGGAAGAAACAGTCAATAAATAAAAATGAAAATGAATGAATAAATAAGGGATAAAAAAGAGAGAAAAAGAAAAAGAAAGAATAAATAAAGATAAATATTGAAGAAAAATAATGAATGAAGAAAAAATAATAATAATAATGAGATTAGATCAAAAGAAATAAAATAAATTAAAAATGGGAAAAACAAAAACAAAAATAAGGATAGAAAAAAAGAGAAAAAACGAGAAAAAAACCAAACATTACAGTTTAGCAGCTTATAGGACTAGAACCGAGTCCACAGCCCACAGCACCCATCCATCAGAAATATATGTAAAGAAGGAAGGCATAGATACAAAGTAATTGCATCAATGTACATAATACAGTAATTACAATTGTGTACATACAATGCTACATCATTGCTACAGTATGCAGCTACAGTTTCAGTATATATTCTATTCTTAGGAACCATTGTGTACAAAGTGATGGAGCCCCATCTGTGGTGATCACCTATAGCAGATTGGAAATGCACTAATTAGATGTTATTACATTCCATCACTACTGTAGTTTAACACATAAAGTGTTCTAGAGGCCAGAATATTGATGTTAATATTAGACCTCTTCTAACGATGAGCAGGCCAGGTGGCACTAATTAGATGTTGTAACATTTCATCACTGATTTGACACAAGGAGTGTTCCAGGGGCCAGGGTATTGATATTAAACCTCTTCAGACGAAGAGCTTGCCAGGTGACATATGGACCAGGACCAAAACATCAGATTGAATACAGTATGAAAGGAAGAGTAAGGCAGACATAGATCCAAAACACATGGCAATAGATAGATTACAAAAAGGGTTTATAACTAATATTTTCGTTTAGGCCAGGGTGCTGGGTGGCCCGTAGCGTATAAATCCACCGTGCTTCGGTCTGTAGGAGGCGTTTGTTGGCATCGCCCCCTCGTTCATTTAGAGGAATGTGCGCTAAGGCATAGAAGCCAAGCATAGCAGGGTTGTGGTTGTGAAACAAACCTATGTGGCGGCTGATGGGGGTTTCCATCAGTTTTTTATTGACCGCTCGAACATGGTCCCGCATTGTACAAAAAAAAAAAATTGTTTTGTTTTTCCTACATAATAGGCA